>NC_068434.1:65740952-65793452 GCF_023373465.1 Oncorhynchus keta | reverse complement strand
TCTCTCTCTCTCTCTCTCTCTCTCTCTCTCTCTCTCTCTCTCTCTCTCTCTCTCTCTCTCTCTCTCTCTCTCTCTCTCTCTCTCTCTCTCTCTCTCTCTCTCTCTCTCTCTCTCTCTCGCGTCTAGTGCAGCATAATGGGTTTTATACAGCCACATTTCTCATTAAGACAAGGCTCCAGAGCAGGAGATTACTTAAGAGCTGTAAAGTACACAGATCCAAGGCTCCGGCTCAGCCCTAGAAATACAGAAGGGAGCACAGCCCAGGGAGCTTTTCATTTGCTCTGCATTTATTAACTGGTGTAGCCTAAGTGATTGTTCCTGGCTGCTCATTAGACTTGTAGCACTCTCTACTTACTGTACGTATGAGCACGCAGTATGTGACCTGGGTTCTAAACCAGCCCTACTGTACTACATCGGCTGGGAATGATCTGTACCGCTGGGAGATAAAGCATTCATCGTTTTTAGAGCTGAAATAATGTTTTCTCTCTCCTTCTAGGAGCAGCCAGGGCTTCATGCACATGAAGCTGTCGAGGACGAAGGAGAACAAGTACATCCTGGGTCAGAACAGCTGTCCCTTCGACAGTGTCCCCGAGATCATCCACTTCTACTCCAGCCGCAAGCTGCCCATCAAGGGGGCCGAGCACATGTCCCTGCTCTACCCCGTGGCCATCAGGACACTATAGTGACACGTCCTTCCCCAAAGGTCACACAGGGGTCAGGGGTCAGATGCCCTCTCCTGCCACCTCCCATGGGAAACCCTGTCACTCTGCCTTTCTCCTTCTGTATGATTGGTCTGAAGGACAGAGTTCAAGTTGGCGGAGGAGGCAGGGATGATGATGATGATGATAACACAGCTCACCTGTCATCACCCACCTGATCCCAGACCAGCTATTAACTTTTTGTTTGTACTTGCTACCACATTATCATTGCATCATTGACTGACACATTATCTGCTGACGAGCATTGTTTCACTGATCCCACAGCTGCTTCCTCAACAGTACCACTCTGTACCAATCTCCTCCACACAAGACCTGTTCATATTGGATTTGGCTCCATGTTATGCTGAAAGTGTTTATTTAATGAGGGAAAGCTAAAGATTGTAATGTCCTTTATAAAGGAAGTGGGGAAGGCACATTAATGTATTGGAGTTGGGTTATATATGGGCACTCTACAGTGGCCGGCAAACTCAATAAACCTGCCCTGTGTGAATACTTTACCCATCAGTGCAACAACAGTTTAGTGTTTAAGTGCTGTAAGGTCTACAGACTGACGTCTCTGTCTAATTCCGGGACTGTAATTTCTGATATCCTTCACCACGGGTGTCCCATTGGTAGGACAGTGTAAGTACAGCTCTGGTTTGACAGTCAGCAGACTGATAGATGGATAACTATGTTACACAGCAGTAGCACCATTGGCTAAATGAGCCAGAGATGGGTGCCTAGTCTCAAAATGGGCTAAATTACCTTCCCAATCTGCCATCATCTTTGTATGGGTAGAATGGAATATGCCTGCATTGTCTACCTCAGAAAATCAATTTCATTCGTGAATCTGCAGATCAATAGGTACAATGGGATTGCAGATATTGATCCAACCCCCACCATGCGACTCCTATTCCCAACAAATTGCATCTATGGTTTAAGAATATGTTTTTGCATAAACCAGTCAATCAGATAATGTTTTTATTTCTTTTTTAAAAACGGCATTTTACAGATCAGCATTTGTATGTATAGTCACTATGAAATTGTGTGATGTCCGTAACAAATGTTTGGTTAAATGCCTTATAATGCATGGGTTGAATCAGTCGGATTAGATCCGCTGATTTCTAGAGTTCTGCTTCTTTCAACGATTGTTCTGTGACTGTAATTTATTCTGGGGTAATTCTTCTTATTGCAGATGTGTTACTCCTCTCTGTGAAGGCCTGCCTCGTGGCATCCAGCCCTCACTATTCTCTGCCATGTGATCGTGTTTGGCCAGAGCTTGAACACCCTGGACCTGGTCTCATATATTGTGGTGCTTCGCTTTGTGTTTTCGTCAGTTCTGCTTCATGTGTCCAACTGCCTCTGTGGCCTGACTCTGACTCTGAGACACTGATGAGTGATGGTGTCTCGTGACCAATGGGATTGTCCAGCCTCACATAAAGACTGTCTGTAGAAGCCCCATGGACCAATCGGAGGATTCCATTTTCCTGGATGAGCTCAGACCTCCAGTCTGTCATAACCCATCTATTTGTTGGAATTATTTAATACACACCTTGACTTCTCCCCTGAACTAGAGGGAGTGACGTGTCCTTTAAAATCTAAATGTTAATAAGGAGAGTGCTGAAGCATGCTATGCAATCCCATAGCCAGTGGGTGGCATCATTGCAGATGTGGAAATTAAAGGCTGTCCTCCAATTGGCATTTCCAGGGAATTATATGAGTGTTTGCTGGAGGTGAATTGATTCTGTTGGTAAGATAAGGGAACAAGTCGAGTAGGGTTGCATACAGCAGCAATGGTTCCCAAACCTTTTTGGTTACTGTACCACCAACTGGACTGTACTCTGCCCGGAGTACACCTGAAGTACCCCCTCATGTGCATTTTACAAGTAGGGCTATGGTCTCATGAGTCTTCTCAAGGTACCCCCTGTGGATAGACCAAGTACCCTCCAGGGGTCCTAGTACCCATGGTTGTGAACCACTGGCATACAGTATATGACTCTTCATGCAGGCTTAGGAGTTTGTCAATGTCATGAGGTAACTGATGTTGACGGAGAGGGCCATTGTATGTAATGGAGGGAAATTCTGCTCACATTTTATTAATTAAATAAATATATCAGTACCAGTCAAAAGTTTGGACACACCTACTCATTCAAGGGTTTTTCTTTATTTTTAAAAACTATTTTCTAGATTGTAGAATAATAGTGAAGACATCAACTATGAAATAACACATATAGAATTATGTAGTAACCAAAACAGTGTTAAACAAATCAAAATATATTTGAGATTCTTCAAAGTAGCCTAGCCACCCTTTGCCTTGACAGCTTTGCACACTCTTGGCATTGTCTCAACCAGCTTCATGAGGAATGCTTTTTCAACAGTCTTGAAGGAGTTCCCACATATGCTGAGCACTTGTTGGATGCTTTTCCTTCACTCTGTGGTTCAATTAATCCCAAACCATCTCAATTAGGCTGAGGTCGGGTGATTCAGCACTCCATCACTCTCCTTCTTGGTCAAGTAGTCCTTACACAGCCTGGAGGTGTGTTTTAGGTCATTGTCCTGTTGAATAACAAATTATTGTCCCACTAAGTGCAAACCAGATGACGTATCGCTGCAGAATGTTGTGGTAGCCATGCTTATTAATTGTGCCTTGAATTCTAAATAAATCATAGACAGGGTCACCAGCAAAGCACCCCACACCATCACACATCCTCCTCCATACTTCACGGTGGGATCCACAAATGTGGAGATCATCCATTCACCTACTCTGGGTCTCTCAAAGAGACAGCTGCTGGAACCAAAAGTCTCAAATTTGGACTCATCAGACCAAAGGACAGATTTCTACCGGTCTAATGTCCATTGCTTGTGTTTCTTGGCCCAAGCAAGTCTATTCTTCTTATTGGTGTCCTTTAGTAGTGGTTACTTTGCAGCAATTCGACCATGAGGGCCTGATTCACACAGTCTCCTCTGAACAGTTGATGTTGAGTTGTCTATTACTTGAACTCTGTGAAGCATTTATTTGGGCTGCAATCTGACGTGCAGTTAACTCTAATGAATGTATCCTCTGCAGCAGAGGTAACTCTGGTCTCTGGTCTTTCATTCCAGTGGCAGTCCTCATGAGAACCAGTTTCATCATACCGCTTGATGGTTGTTGCGACTGCACTTGAAGAAACTTTCAAAGTTCTTGAAAAGTTCTGCATTGACTGACCTTCATGTCTTAAAGTAATAATGGACTGTCATTTCTCTTTGCTTATTTGAGATGTTCTTGCCATAATATGGACTTTAATATGAACCCTATTTGGTGAAAGACTATCTTCTGTATACCCACCCTACCTTGTCACACCACAACTGATTGGCTCAAACGCATTAAGAACGAAAGAAATTCCACAAATGAACTTTTAACAAGGAACACCTATTACTTTAAATGCATTCCAGGTGACTACTTCATGAAGCTGGTTGAGAGAATGCCAAGCATATGCAAAGCTGTCATTAAGGCAAAGGGTGGCTATTTGAAGAATCTCAAATATAAAATATATTTGGATTTGTTTAACACTTTTTTTGGTTACTACATGATTCCATATGTGTTATTTCATAGTTTTGATGTCTTCACTATTATTCTACAACATAGAAAATAGTAAAAATAAAGAAAAACCTTGAATGAGTAGGTGTGTTCAAACTTTTGACTGGTACTGTGTGTGTGTGTGTGTGTGTGTGTATATATGTGTGTGTATATGTATGTTTGTGTATATATATATATATATATATAACACATATACACAGTCGTGGCCAAAAGTTTTGAGAATGACAAATATTAATTTTCACAAAGTCTGCTGCCTCAGTTTGTATGATGGCAATATACATATACTCCAGAATGTTATGAAGAGTGATCAGATGAATTGCAATTAATTGCAAAGTCCCTATTTGCCATGCAAATGAACTGAACCCCCAAAAAAAAAAAAAATCTGCTGCATTTCTGCAGAAGGCTTCAGGGCACCCAAGAAAGTCCAGCAAGCGGCAGGACTGTCTCCTAAAGTTGATTCAGCTGCGGGATCGGGGCACCACCAGTACAGCTTGCTCAGGAATGGCAGCAGGCAGTTGTGAGTGCATCTGCACGCACAGTGAGGTGAAGACTTTTGGAGGAAGGCCTGGTGTCAAGAAGGGCAGCAAAGAAGCCGCTTCTCTCCAGGAAAAACATCAGGGACAGACTGATATTCTGCAAAAGGTACAGGGATTGGAATGCTGAGGACTGGGGTTAAGTCATTTTCTCTGATGAATCCCCTTTCCGATTGTTTGGGGCATCTGGAAAAAAGCTTGTCCGGAGAAGGCAAGGTGAACACTACCATCAGTCCTGTGTCATGCCAACAGTGAACCATCCTCAGACCATTCATGTGTGGGGTTACTTCTCAGCCAAGGGATTGGGCTCACTCACAATTTTGCCTAAGAACACAGCCATGAATAAAGAATGGTACCAACACATCCTCCGAGAGCAACTTCTCCCAACCATCCTGGAACAGTTTGGTGACGAACAATGCCTTTTCCAGCATGATGGAGCACCTTGCCATAAGGCAAAAGTGATAATGAAGTGGCTCGGGGAACAAAACATCGATATTTTGGGTCCATGGCCAGGAAACTCCCCAGACCTTAATCACATTGAGAACATGTGGTCAATCCTCAAGATGCGGGTGGACAAACAAAAACCCACCATTTCTGACAAACTCCAAGCATTGATTATGCAAGAATGGGCTGCGTTCAGTCAGAACGTGGCCCAGAAGTTAATTGACAGCATGCCAGGGCGGATTGCAGAGGTCTTTAAAAAGAAGGGTCAACACTGCAAATATTGACTCTTTGCATCAACTTCATGTAAGTGTCAATAAAGGTCTGACACTTATGAAATGCTTGTAATTATACTTCAGTATTCCATAGTAACATCTGACAAAAATATCCAGACACTGAAGAAGCAAACTTTTTGGAAATTTGTATTTGTGTCATTCTCAAAACTTTTGGCCACGTGTGTGTATGTGTATATTCAGACCCCTTTGATAAAAATGGTTACGTTACAGCCTTATTCTAAAATGTTATTAATAAATTATTTAATCCAATCTACACACAATGCCCCATAATGACAAAGTGAAAATATTTTTAATTTTTGCACATTTATAAAAAATTAAAACAGACCTTATGTATATACGTTTTCAGACCCTTTGCTATGAGACTCGAAATTGAGCTCAGGTGCAGCCTGTTTCCTTTGATCATCGTTGATGTTTCAACACCTTGATTGGAGTCTATTTGTGGTAAATTAAATTGTTTGGACATGATTTGGCAAGGCACACACGGGTCTATGTAAGGTCCCATAGTTGACAGTGTATGTCAGAGCAAACACCAAGCCATGAGGTTGAAGGAATTGTCCATGGAGCTATGAAATAGGATTGTGTCAAGGCACAGATCTGGGGAAGGATACCAAAAAAAGTATGTAGTGTTGAAGGTCCCCAAGAACACAGTGGCCTCCATCATTCTTAAATGGAACAAGTTTGGAACCACCAAGACTCTTCCTAGAGCTGGCCGCCCAGCCACACTGAGCAATCGGGGGAGAAGAGCCATGGTCAGGGAGGTGACCAAGAACCCGAGGGTCACTCTGAAAGAGCTCCAGAGTTCATCTGTGGAGATGGGAGAACCTTACAGAAGGACAACCATCTACACTGTACTCCACCAATCAGGCCTTTATGGTAGAGTGGCCAGACTGAAGCCACTCCTCAGTAAAAGGCACATGACAGCCCGTTTGGAGTTTGCCAAAAGGCACCTAATGACTCTCAGACCGTAAGAAACAAGATTCTTTGGTCTGATAAACGCAAGATTGAACTCTTTGGCGAAGACTCACACAGCCAAGACAACGCAGGAGTGGCTTCGGGACAAGTCTCTGAATGTCCTTGAGTGGCCCAGCCAGAGTCCGGACTTGAACCCGATCAAACATCTCTGGAGAGACCTGAAAATAGCTGTGCAGCGATGCCCCCCATCCAACCTAACAGAGCTTGAGAGGATCTTCATAAAAAAATGGGAGAAACTCCCCAAACACAGGTGTACCAAGCTTGTAGCGTCATACCCAAGAAGACTCAAGACTGTATTCTCTGCCAAGGTTCTTCAACAAAGTTCTGAGTGTCACGTCAGAATACTTATGAAAATATCACATTTACATGTTTTTTTCATTTGCAAAAATGTCTAAATTTGTCTTTGCTTTGTCGTTATGGGGTATTGTGTGTAGATTTGATGAGGGAAAAAACTATTTAATCCAGTTTAGAATAAGGCTATAATGTAACAAAATTTGGAAAAAGTCAAGGGGTCTAAATACTTTCCGAATGCACTATATGTCTTAATGTTCCTGTGTGGCAGAGATGAAACATAAAGAAGAGGAGGATCTTTATTCAGGGCTGCTGACAGATGCATGTTACTGTAGGCAAGGTCCCACGTACGTTGTCCACGCAGCACGGAGGAAGTCCCCTCGCCTGACTAGGAGGGAGGAAGGGAGGTGATTCTGGAAGGCAGACAAGGAGCTTTGTCCCAATCAGCAGACTCACTCTTCACATTATGTCTCTCTGGGAACCTGGAATAGTCCTTCTCACCCTCAGAGAAGTGTGTGCGTGTTGCCATCAGCCATCGACTTACTCGGTGTCTCTCTAGCCACTCTGAGGTCAAGTGGTTTTAATGCTTTTGTGTAAATTTTCTTCCCGTGTATGTATTCACTACTATAACATATCTGTACAGTCCCTCATTGCCAAATGTATATACTGAATGTATTGTATGGGGACATAGTGGCATCATGTTTTCAACCTAAATAAAGTAGAGTTTGAGTCCAAACCCTCAGTCTTTTGGCTCTTTCTTGATGCTGTGACAAACATGACATAAAAGAAAGTTGCATCCAAACGGTATTTGGTATATAACTCAAAACCGATGTGGTTACCAGTTACCATGGTAAAGGTCTATTCAATGGTAAGTGCCATAGAGCCTCTCTCTGTTGGTTGAGTCAAGGACGGGGTATTGCAAGAATAGTAAAAGAGGATGAAGTCACTGCCGTCAACCTAGTAGTGACTGGTCATCTGCTCCACCACACGATCCCAACCCAGTTCTCACTGCACACCGGCCGGCCGTGATATTATAGTGTTATCTTCTAATCAAATGGCTACCCAGACTATTTTCACCCCCCTCTTTTACACAGCTGATACTCCATGTTATCATCTATGCCTAGCCACTTTAATAACTACCTACATGTACACTACCATTCAAAAGATTGGGGTCACTTAGAAATGTACTTTTTTTTGTCCATTAAAATGACATCAAATTGATCAGAAATACAGTGTAGACATTGTTAATGTTGTAATTTACTATTGCAGCTGGAAACGGCTGATTTTTAATGGAATATCTACATGGGCGTACAGAGGCCCATTATCAGCACCCATCACTCCTGTGTTCCAGTGGCACGTTGTGTTAGCTAATCCGAGTTTATCATTTTAAAAGGCTAATTGATAATTATAAAACACTTTTGCAATTATGTTAGCACAACTGAAAACTGTTGTGGTGATCAAAGAAACAATAAAACTGGCCTTCTTTAGACTAGTTGAGCATCTGGAGCATTTGTACGTTCGATTATAGGCTCAAAATGGTCAGAAATAAAGAACTTTCTTCTGAAACTCATCAGTCTATTCTTGTTCTCAGAAATTAAGGCTATTCCATGCGAGAAATTGCCAAGAAACTGAAGATCTCGTACAACACTGTGTATTACTCCCTTCACAGAACAGCGCAAACGGTCTCTAACCAGAATAGAAAGAGGAGTGGGAGGCCCCGGTGCACAACTGAGCCAGAGGACAAGTACATTAGAATGTCTAGTTTGAGAAACAGACGACTCACAAGTCCTCAACTGGCAGCTTCATTAAATAGTACCCGCAAAACACCAGTCTCAAAGTCAACAGTGAAGAGGTGACTCCAGGATGCTGGCCTTCTAAGCAGAGTTCCTCTGTCCAGTGTCTGTGTTCTTTTGCCCATCTTAATCTTTTATTTTTATTTGCCAGTCTGAGATATGGCCTTTCTAAGTGACCCCAAACTTTTGAATAGTAGTGTACATATTACCTCAACTAACCGGTGTCCCCGCACATTGACTCTGTACCGGTACCCCCCTGTATATAGTCTCCACATTGACTCTGTACCGGTACCCCCCTGTATATATTCTCCACATTGACTCTGTACCGGTACCCCCCTGTATATAGTCTCCACATTGACTCTGTACCGGTACCCCCCTGTATATAGCCTCCACATTGACTCTGTACCGGTACCCCCCTGTATATATTCTCCACATTGACTCTGTACCGGTACCCCCCTGTATATAGCCTCCACATTGACTCTGTACCTACCCCCTGTATATAGCCTCCACATTGACTCTGTACCGGTACCCCCCTGTATATAGCCTCCACATTGACTCTGTACCCCCTGTATATATTCTCCACATTGACTCTGTACCGGTACCCCCTGTATATAGCCTCCACATTGACTCTGTACCGGTACCCCCTGTATATAGTCTCCACATTGACTCTGTACCGGTACCCCCCTGTATATAGCCTCCACATTGACTCTGTACCGGCACCCCCCTGTATATAGCCTCCACATTGACTCTGTACCGGTACCCCCTGTATATAGTCCCACTATTGTTATTTTACTGCTTTTCTTTAGTTATTTGTTACTTTTATTTATTATTCTAAACCCATATTTAAAAAAAAAACTGCATTGTTTGTTAGGGGCTCGTAAGTAAGCATTTCACTGTATGGTCTACACCTGTTGTATTCGGCGCATGTGACTGATGAAATTTCAATTTATTTGATTTAATTAACTAACCCAAGATCTGTACAGAGGAAATGTATTAATTGCGATGTATGCCAAACACGGTCGGTCTCTAGCGTCTTTCTTCGAGAGCATACTTAATTCATGTATTAATAAACAACTACAGGAGAGCTCTGAGAGACAGAGAACAGCGGTTGAGATTACAGAGAACACACCCTGGGCTTTGATGGTGATGGTGCTAGAGAATCCGTCATTTAAACACAAGCGCACAGCGTGGCTTTAACAAGCAGACCAGACAGCCTGGGGATTCGGGCCACGTGGCTTTGATGCTCTACTGTTGGAGAACACAGGCCCATATATGTCTGTCTGAATGCTCAGTGTTTCTGCTCCTGAAAGAGAAGCAGTGTTTTAGTTAGCATGCTCCTCTCCCCAGCTCTCCTCCTGTTGCCTTCTGTTAGTAGGCGAGGCTAGATCAATGTGTAAACATCCTTTCAGAGCCTCACAATGGAGCCAAGCTGGCCTATAAAGTCTGCAGTGTTTTCTATTACACACAGCTTGTATGAAGAGACAGAGGACAGACAGATGGATGTTACCACCGACAACCAAAAGCATTAAGGAGAAGGCAGGGAATGTGTGATTCGTGAAAGTGTGGAGAAACATTTTCCACGCGAAGTTGACATAACTGCAATGAACTAGTTTGTTGATGCTTGAACAGAAGTGTGTTCATATACTCTCCTGAGAATCCATCCAAGGTGATTTAGGGTATTGCAGTTTTGTTTAGATGAACGTCTAAATCTTATTCAGACACTCCTATCGTTCTATACCACACAGCAGCTTCATGGTGGTCCTTTCTACTGCTCTGGAGAGATGTGTAATTTCTAACCTTTCTCCCACTGCTGCGATATCACCCTCTCCCAGGGATTAGACACCCACCAAGGGTTAAAACACCCACCAAGGGTTAAAACACCTGAGAGGAAATGCATCAAAGCGTCCTTTGGTGGACAAAAGAGCACCCACAGGCCTGAAAGACATGGCTTGAAAGCAGCAATGAATGCATCCATTCCACAGACGGATAGAAAAAATGGCCCTTGTCCATCACCAACTCTTTTCCTATTCAGCCCAGTCATGCCTGACAGAAAGCAACCTCAGGTAAACAGACTTGATGCTAATAACACATGAACTGCATCATTTAAAAAGACAAAAAACAAAATGGGGAGACAATAAAGCCACTCCCCTCCAATTCCCTTCTGACACGTGTGAGGAGGTGACCCGAAGTGAAACCTGTTATTATTCTGCAGTCTCTGGCAGTTAGATTAATTTAGCTTTTACTCTGCTTTAAATGGTCTATTATGGCTGCAGAGTTTTCCACTGTGTAGTCATACAGTATAATTAAGTAGGACTGTCCTAATCCATCCCCTGAATCTACAGGTCAATGTTGTGTTGGACAATGTGGATAGTTCTGTCTGCTGCAGAGCAAAGCCACTATACTCAGAGACTGGTGGCTAGGTTTTTCTATGTGATTTATTGTCGTCCTTTTTGAATTACAGCTTCTTCCAACCAACTATGTTGTCGTAACAGTGGTTTAGATGAAAGAGAGCTGGAGCAGAGTGGTGCAGAGCTTGGAGCTGCTGTACTCATGAAAGGTAATTTTCTTCTCAGGGTCATGTGAACCCGCACTGAACCTGGGTTGAGTCTCTGTGTCTGCAGTCTGCATATAGTCAGGCATTCACAGAGCAGCAGAATACATGAGAAAAGAGGAGCTATAATGACCTAAGACTCTGGGGGACAGGGGTAATGGGGAGAGAAAGGATGGGAGGGAGGAATGACTGTCCTCCCCTATTTCCCTGCATTTATTCTGTCTCTCTACAGTTTTTCAAACATTAGTGACTCTACTGATTAAGTGCAGTTTCCTACCCAGCCAAGACATTGCATCCACAAATAACACCCTATTTGCACCCTCATCCCCCCTAAGTCCCACACAAGCCTGTCTGCATGGACAGATGGGGGAGAGAGGTCACTATACAGCCACAGGTACAAACTGAACAGATCTGTCTGGACAGCACCTTCTTCCACCTCCATTTTGATGTCAAGCAGCACAGGGGGCAGATGGGGAAGGCGTTTCATCTTCTTTGCATTGTCCTCCGAGTGGAGAAAAAAAAGAGAAAGAATGTTTGTAACCTAAATTTAGTGCAATGACAGCAATATGTGAAGATGTGCAATGTGATTACATATCCCCATCTGAATCAGATAAATGCATCTCCATGGCAACTTCCCTGGATGTTGTGACGGTATATTGTTGGAGGTTTGAGGATGTGATGCTTGCTGCAGTTAAGAGGATAGGTCTGACACGGCAACGACCAGCGGAATAAACGGTTTCTGTTTAATAATCACAATACCTCTACCATTACTGTAATGCTTTTAACGTGATCTATCAAACAAAGAACAGCAATATATTGTCTAAGCCTACAGTAAATCAATTCCTATGGTGCATCATTATTTACTTAAATTAGCTTGAAAGGTAAATCAAATGTTGTATTAACCAATTGAAGACTCGACATAATTTGAAGTAGTTCTGAAGAGTCCAGGGAGAGACCTCACTTTTGAAACTCTGTAGGAGATATTCAGAGGGAAATTGCCAGCAGGTGTGCATGGCATGTAAAATGGTAATTGGGACGGAAAAGACACAAAGCACTGTTTGGATGCTGCGCTCATGAAAGGGCCGTTCACTGATTGAGCAGCCGCATGCACCAAGACGCAGTTCTAAAACTAAGCAGGGCAATTACTGAAGATTGAGAATGGTAGGGTGAGGGGGAACACAATTTGTCATCTTCTTCCACAGCACCCCAATGGGAGACAATGAGACAAACCAGTTTACAAAATGGGTCTGGTCGTTTAAAGAGCAAAGAGCATTTGAATAAAGAGCAAGCCCATTTGCTTGTAGAGACCATGTTCAGCTCAGACACAATAACATCCTTCTACAGTACAATGTTTGCATAATGTCAGCTGTTAAGAGTAAAAATGTAATAAATCTTATAACTGTTGGATGAGCTTAGAATTATATAAAACCACAAAAGTCAAATAGTAGTATTTATATTGTGTGTTTATTGATCTGGCAGACCAACTGAAACAGTTTCAGAATCAGTTCAAACATTAGCTAGCCATATTTGTCAAATTTTTACTCCTTATTTCTCTATTGAATGGAATTCTAAAGGAACTATGGTAAGTGGTTATACATTGCCACCTAGTGTACAACTGTATGAATTACAGTTAGACTCAAGGGGTTTTCTTCCAATGCATATTTTATAGCAGATCTGAGTCAATGTTAGTGTCTGAAACAAAACAAAGATTTCTGGTAGAACACAGCCCTCTGATTATGTATGTATTCACACAGCGATGAGATTAAAGCCTTCAGGGGCAAACACCAACCCTCCTTAAAATGAGTCAGTCAGATTCAGGGGTAGATAAGGTACATGTTTATCTTTATTACAAGTCCAAAACAAAAATAAGAAATGTTTTGCCAGCCATGTAAAGGTTGTTCCATTTAGGCTGTGTATGAAAGGGTAGAGGAGTAGTAATGAGGTCTTCATGTCTGAAGTATTGTGTCCATATAAGTGTTCACATCACAGCCTAATGGCAGAATGACCAGAGCCATCAGCTTGGGTCTGTGTAGAGACGTTTCCCCCTGCACTCTCCTCTCTCAGGGCCCTGGCTTGGCTCAGAGTCTTGGCCCTCCAGCGAAGATGAGCTCCAGAGCTGACTGGATGTCCCCGTCTGTAGCCTGCAGCGCCCGTAACATCAGCTCCTCATCCTGGATCCCCATGTCTCTCAGCTGCTGCAGCTGGGACTGCCAACGCCCCTTTAAGACAGTAGAACAAAGCTAGCCTTAAAACTACTGGCAAACAGACAGTCAGAGACATTGAGGTTTAGGCTGTCATTACTCCAGCGAGAGAGAGACCAAATAGAAACGCAGCGAGTGCCATTGCTCCAGGCATTATGATTAACAGCACAGCTTCTATCCACAGTGTTGTCCTTTAAAGGTCGAGACCTGTGGATCTGGTCTGTCCTCGCGGATCCTGTAGCAAAGTGAGAGGAGAGGGAAAGGAGAGAATAAAGGAGAGGGGGAAAGGAGAAGAGACTGACCTGCAGAGAGGACATGCCGGACATGCTGGAGGCCTGTAGAGCCTGCTGCAGTGCCTGGCTGAAAAGGTCATTGCTGACAGGAGTCCCTGCTGGCATGGGAGGCACTCCAGATGAGGGGTCCTGCTGCAACACAGAACAAAGGGCACGCAGCTAGAAGCGAAAGTGTCTGCTCTGTGTCACTGGTAGAGGAGTGTGTTTGTATGTGTTGAGGGAGGATTATGGGCCATTCTTTACCTGAGCCCCTGCAGTGGGAGTAACAGCACTGCTCTCAGGAGTACTGGCCAGGGCCAGGGCAGTGGCCAGCTCACTCTGTGTTATGGGTCGAGGGCCCGTAGCTCCACTATGGCCAAGAGACACAGGCCGCATTCCTGCTGGGCCTCCGGTTCGGTTGGATGGGCCTGCCGGATTTCCCTAGTTACACACATAGCAATGGTGTTAGCTATACTCCATCTATATTTACATTTTAAATCTCAATCCAGCTAGATTGACTCACCGATTGGAAATCTTCATCGTCATCAGACATGCCCTCAAACATAAAACCTCCTGCAGACAAGACAAAGCAAATGTCATACATGTTCCAGTATTTGTGATGGTGAATGACAGACTGATGTGGCCATTACTGTGTCGTGTTCAGTAGGGACTAAACATTTTGAAAAAGGATGAAACAGATAGGTGCTACCTAAACCCTGTCCAATAAGATCAGAGATTTTTGTTTCCCGTTGCAAACCATTTTTTTTACAGTCTGCCCTATTGAACACGACCCTGTAGTGTCCACCAGTGTGATACTCACCTGGCATGTCACTGTAGGAGCTGGAGGAGACATTGCGGGAGGAGCCGGCGCTGGACTGAGCAGGCATGCTGCCAGCCACTGAGTGGAGGACCAGGATGATGGCATTGACCAAGGCTGGGTGAGAACTGATCAACCTGCAAGGCAAAACATTTAATACTTTGTATTATCCCTAATGTTACAAATCCACAGTACTCATTCACAACATGGCATGACAAAGTCATTCTACAGTATATGGAACAAAAACACTTACACATCCAGCATGTTCGGGTCTGTGAATTGCACAAATAGATCTTTGTCTTGAAGCACTCCTGCAAGATTCAGAAGAATAGCATTGTAAGACATAACCTCCTTGGTGACATGGTTAGGATGATGTCATGCATGGACAGATGCAGAGCTAATCAGTACTTGCCTAGCGCTACCGGGTCAGATCTCAGCCCTGGCGTGGCCACAATGATCTGATCTAGAGACTCCTTATTAGTCAGCATCTTAAACACCTGGGGAAGCAAATGACGTTATATACAGTGGGTTTGAAATGATTGACACCCTTGATAAAGAAGAGCAATAATGACCGTATAAAGTAAATCATTCAAATACTGAGCTATATTGTATGCTAAATAAAAAAATTGTGAAATTATATTGTTTTATACTAATACAATTGCCTAGATAAATATATTCTTATTTAACAAGTAACAATCATGAATAAATGATGAGATGATTACGGGTAATCCTGAATGAATTGTGAATAGTTATGAGTGAGAAAGTTACAGAGGGTCAAAGATCTTACCCCCAAGACATGCTAACCTCCACTGTTATTGGTAATGGTGAAGGTTAGCATGTCCTGGGGGTATGATCTTTGACCCTCTGTAACTTTCTCACTCATAACTATTCACAATTCATTCAGGATTATCTGTAATCATGGTATAGTCCACATTAATGTAGAGGTGTTTAGAAACATATTCTATTCTTATTTACAATAAAAATGTGACTCCATAATGACACAAAACATTATTTACCATTCATTGCAAATGGGCACAAAATACTCTAAAACACAACCAAAACAAACTGCAAATGCATTAAACACAAGCTTGATATAGTCATTGCGAGCTAGGAATATGGGACCAAATACTACACCTTTGACTACTTTATTTATAACAATTTTTAGGGGTGTCAATAATTTTGAACACTACCTTTTGAGAAACAAAGTATTACTAATTCAACAAACTATCTTTATCTGACCAATTGTATTTATATAAAATAATATAACTTTCCCATTCTTTTGAGCATAAAATATAGCTCAGTATTTTAATTATTTATACTGAACAAAAATATAAACCCAACACTCAACAATTTCAAAGATTTTACTGAGTTACAGTTCATATAAGGACATTAGTCAATTGAAATAGATCAGAGCCTAATGAGTTTATGGATTTCATATGACTGGGAATACAGATATGCATCTGTTGGTCACAAATATCTTTAAAAAAGGTAGGGGCTTGGCTCAGAAAACCAGTCACTATCTGGTGTGACCACCATTTGCCTCATGCAGCGTAACACAGAGTTGATCAGGTTGTTGATTGTGGCATGTTGTCTCACTCCTCTTCAATGATTGTGCGAAGTTGCTGGATATTGGCGGGAACTGGAACACACTGTCTTACACGTCGATCGAGAGTATCCCAAACATGCTCAATGGGTGACATGTCTGGTGAATATGCAAGGTGAGTATGCAGGCCATGAAAGAACTGGGACATTTTCAACTTTCAGGAATTGTGTACAGATCCTTGCGACATGGGGCAGAGCATTATGTCGGATTGGGTTGTGTGACAACTGCACATTTTAGAGTGGCCATTTATTGTCCCCAGCACAAGGTGCACATGTGTAATGATCATGCTGTTTAATCAGCTTCTTGACATGCCACATCTGTCAGGTGGATGGATCATCTTGGCAAAGGAGAAATGCTCACTAACAGGGATGTAAACAAATTTGTTCACAACATTTGAGGAATAAGCTTTTTGTGCATATGGAACATTTCTGGGATCTTTTATTTCAGCTCATGAAACCAACACTTTACATGTTGTGTTTATATTTTTGTTCAGTGTATTTTATAAATGCATTATTGCTCATCTTTATCATTTATTCATTCGCAACACCATAACAATGTTATTACCGAGTCTCTGTAGGTGGAGTTGGAGTGGAGGGCTGCCTGCAGCACACGGAACTCCCTGGCTGCAGTCGTCCTGTTCACTGGCTCTACAGACAAAGGGAGAAAGACAGGAGAGATAAATGACTATGGTTCTTTATAGAAGTAACCTTATACATGAAAATGTCTAGTGACATGGCGCTTCTAAGAGGGTTAGAGTTAGTCTGCCAAAACCCACCTGGATTGATTTCTGGTTCAGGCCAGGTCCTTTTGAGGATGTGCAGGGTGGATCCAGGCTGGATCCCACAGGAGTCTAAAGTCAGGTCGTCCTTCAACTTGCGACCACAGTGTACCAGCTCTGACATATGAAAAAAAACAACTTTTAGACACAAATCATAAATACAGTACAGAAGTTAGCTAAGTTAGTTGACATGTGAGTTGTTCACTTATGCAATGCAAACCTATGAGTTCGGGGTCCGGTAGGGAATCAGGAAGCTGTGCTGCAACGAGCTGTTTCAGAGTAGAGACTCGGTACCCGCCGGGAGACACGTCTCCAGGCATCGTCTCAGGGAAGTGGAAGGTGGATTTGGGCTGATCCACCAGCTTCAATGACAGGTGCCACTCCGACATCATGAGTTGTTGCTAGACAGGAACAACGACAATCTACATTGGTAACATAGTGAAGTCAGCACCACATTCACGAATCTAAAACTAGCTAAAGTTTGGATAAGTAATGTCTAATCTTCTGATATGCACAGCTAACGTTAGCTATTAGCCATTAAGCTAGCAAGCTAGCTATCGCTTCTATAATGCCACTAACAATAGGCATGAACATTTTTAGCAAGTAAAGACCGTTTGGATGAAGTTTTCAAAAATAACGTTCGTATGGTATCCACTAAAACGTATAAAATCCACGAATGGATTTACATGAAACTCATTGCAAAATTGTACTGCAGACTCACGATTTGCTTTGTTGACACGATCTGCTTCCGTGTTATTCACGTGGTCCACAGACACGCTGACCAAAGCGGAAGTAATGGAATATACATGATGGCAACAATGTATTTTTTTATTTTATGGAACCTTTATTTAACTAGGCAAGTCAGTTAAGATTCTTATTTACAAATTCTTATTTACAATGACGGCCTCCTGCGGGGATGGGCCTGGGATTTAAAATAAAAAATGAATACAATATAAATATAGGACAAAACACACATCACAACAAGAGTGACAACACAACACTACATAAAGAGAGACCTATGACAACAACATAGCAAGGCAGCAACACATGACAACACAGCATGGTAGCAACACAACATAACAACAACATGGTAGCAACCCAACATGGTAGCAGCACAAAACATGGTACACACATTATTGGGAAGAGACAATAGCACAAAGGGCAAGAAGGTAGAGATAACAATACATCACACAAAGCAGCCACAACTGTCAACTGAACATGATTGAATAAAACCGCCTAGTTTGAGTGTTTGTCGCAGCTCGTTTGTTGTTGCAGCTTGTTTGTTGCAGAGCGACCCAGGGATGTGTGGGAACCTTTAACAGAATGTGACTGGCAGAACGGGTGTTGTGTGTGGTGGATGAAGGCTACAGCAGATATCTCAGATATGGGGGAGTGAGGCCTAAGAGGATTTTTATAAATAAGCATCAAACAGTGTGTCTTGTGACAGATACACAGAGATGACCAGATTACAGTGGAGTATAGAGTGCAGTGATGTGTCCCATAAGGAGCATTGATGGCAAATCTGATGGCGAATGTATAATGTATCTGCTATCACGGTCCTTTCTGAAGCAAAATGCAACAACTGCAATGTAGATGTAGCAATTCTAACTTACTATACATTTTCTACAGCAATTTCAAGACCCTCCACACCCCTTGTTGCACATTAGGTCAGTTATTGGGCCGCAAAGCCTACTTTCCAACTTTTCTATGCCATTATCAAATTATTTCAACCCTCAAACTTCCAACATATTTTACATGATTATTACCAGCTGGAGTCATTTTCCCCCCAAGATTAAACAAAAAAACGGAACGATTTTTAGGCTTTTATCAAAACATAATTTGAAATAAAAATGTTCCTTGTTGTTAGGAAATAACAATTAAATGTGATATTGAAAACGAAAGTAACCATTTGTAAGGTGATGGACTCCAAGGTCTTGTCAGGAGGGTGTGAAGCATCAGGAGTCAGACAGGATTCAGATGTAAGATTGTGTTATTCATTTAGGTGCAGACGGGTTCATTATTTGCATCCAGCATAATTTCTCACACAGCTGAGATCAGCAGAGCCCATCAAATCAAAATCAAATCATACCACATTTAATTGGTCACATACACATATTTAGCAGATGTTATTGCGGGTGTAGCGAAATAACATCCTTTGAAGCGATAGTGTCTAATGTGTTCATGGAGTATCAAAACGTAATAATAACAGAGGAGCTGTTGAGGAGAAAAGCAGGAAACATTAATGTCTCACAATACCCAGATTACTTTTCCTGCTGAATGCATTGGCTCAGGATGTTCTTTCCAACACAGCTATCCAGCCTACATGTCTGGGACAAAGAGTGAATATTCTTGCAGTGTAAAACCAGCTCTCTTTGTTGTAGTGACATTTATTGAAAATGGCAACAATGTCATCGAGTTCATACAACACTATTGCCTATCCAGTATGTTATTTTCATCAAAGCATATGACCCTTCACCAGACAAAAATGTGTAATCAAGGTATCACACGTATTATTATTAGCCTTAGTATATTCAAAACGATATAGTTGTGTATGAAGAATTTTAGATGTACAAAATATTATAGAATATGAAAATTGACGAGCACCACAGGTGTTTAATATACTGTATGCTTGGGTTAAATAAAGGTTAAATAATACAACATTTAAATAAAGGGTTAATATTACCCGGTGGTGGGGGTCGGGGGGCAAACACTTTTGTCTTACCCGTGACATCATACTGGACAAAGCACCGTATGGGAGTGGTTTCTTAGAATCGAATGAATCCTGCTGAATGTAAGGTTTTTCAATTCCTGTAGCCGAACTATTACTTTGTCAAGTCAAAAGGGTTTAAGGGAACACTATTAGCGATTATTTTGTCTAACAAATCACTGCCGCTGGATGGTTGGTGATTCATAAGTTGCGTTCCCCTAACATGGTAAGTTTTCACACAATTTTTTTTATTTACATTAGTCAGAGAAAATTAAGTGAAACGTGGTGTAGTAACCATGTAATAACGCGTCGTTTGGATGTTCTGTTGATTTTGAGAATGAGCCACGAACATTTCGTTGTGCTTGCAGCTGTAAGCAACAGCTGGAGTGAATGAAGCAGAAACGCCGCATGATTGGATATATGGCTACTACTGTATCTTATTCGAACAAAAGACAATAGACTCGTTTAAGAAACCCATTAACAATTAATACACTGTTAAGTAACTTTGATTTAAGTCTCAGTAAGTTCATGTCCCAATGGCGGTTTTGTATATCACATTTTACCAAAGCACGTACCTAGATCTCTACTTAAACGAAACAGACAAATTCAGGTAGATTTATCCCAATTTCGTTCTGCTTGCTTCCGTTTTAAGAAATGTTTTTCAACTTAATTGGCGGAATGAGTACACCTCTCATCACCTGCACACACAGTTCACTTTCATAGCAGCCACATACAAACATCATCATTACTTTTCTCATTGTATAATTCCTTCTCGCATCTACCCACTTTCCTCATCTAATCTTTTCCCTTTGCTTATGGACTTCCGTGCACAACACAACAGCTGTCTGTGACCAGGCAATAAAACCTTTCCAAGCCAAACCATAACCGCTACACACAGCCTACTTCGTTGTCACCATATTAGCTAACATCATAGTCAACATAGCTACTAGTAAACCCGCTACAATCTTGCAGTACATTGTACAGTCAGCAAATTTAGCAGTTGCACCAGCGTGCCCTGGTGGTAATAAATGATCAAAACCGAAAGCATACCTTGACTTGGAAGAGTTCCAGTGTTGGATAGCCATAGCTAGCTAGGTAACATAAATACCATTGCTCTGTTAGAGCCAGGTGTTTGATTGAGTAGGCTAAATTAGCTAGCTGCATTAGCTAGCTAAGTAAGTGAAGGTCAAAAAATACAACGAAATATAGGTATCTCTCTCTGATGCGCTTTCTTAATTTTTGAAGAAATTAATTTGGTCAAAACTGTTCAACTAGTGTCTTTATTGCTCTCTTTGAGTCAACTACTCACCACATTTTTTTCACTGCACTGCTAGCTAGCGGTAGCTTATGATTTCAGTACGAGATTCATTTTCTGATCCTTTGATTGAGTAGACAACAGGTCAGTTCATGCTGCAAGAGCTCTGATAGGTTGAAGGACATCCTCCGCAAGTTGTCATAATAACTGTGTACTAGAGGTCGACCGATTATGATTTCTCAACGCCGATTCCGATACCGATTATTGGAGGACCAAAAAAGACGCTTCCGATTAATCGGACGATTTCTATTTATCTATTTGTAATAATGACAATTACAACAATACTGAATGAACACTTATTTTAACTTAATATAATACATCAATAAAAATCCATTTAGCCTCAAATAAATAATGAAACATGTTCAATTTGGTTTAAATAATGCAAAAACATAGTGTTAGAGAAGAAAGTAAAAGTGCAATATGTGCCATGTAAAAAAGCTAACGTTTAAGTTCCTTGCTCAGAACATGAGAACATATGAAAGCTGGTGGTTTCTTTTAACATGAGACTTCAATATTCCAAGGTAAGAGGTTTTAGGTTGTAGTTATAGTATTTGTAGGACTATTTCTGTCTATACCATTTGTATTTCATATACCTTTGACTATTGGATGTTCTTATAGGCACTTTAGTATTGCCAGTGTAACAGTATAGCTTCCATCCCTCTCCTTGCCCCTACCTGGGCTCGAACCAGGAACACATCGATAACAGCCACCCTCGAAGCAGCGTAACCCATCGCTCCACAAAAGCCTTGATCCTTGCAGAGCAAGGGAACAACTACTCCAAGTCTCAGAGCGAGTGACGATTGAAACGCTATTAGCGCGCAAAGTTAATTAATTTTACTAGGCAAGTCAGTTAAGAACAAATTCTTACAGTTACAGTTAACTGTAAGGTTGCAAGATTGAATCCCGGAGCTGACAAGGTAAAAATCTGTCATTCTGCCCCTGAACAAGGCAGTTAACCCACTGTTCCTAGGCCATCATTGAAAATAAGAATGTGTTCTTAACTGACTTGCCTAGTTAAATAAAGGTGTACATTTTTTTTTAATCGGCCAAATCGGTGTCCAAAAATACAGATTTCCGATTCTTATGAAACCTTGAAATCGGCCCTAATTAATTGGCCATTCCGATTAATCGGTCGACCTCTACTTTGTACTGTAAGTCTATAGAAGGTGGTGAGAACCTTAAGCCTCCTAGGTTTTGTACTGAAGTCAATGTACCCAGAGTAGGAGGAAATAGCTGTCCTACGACTACACCGTGGTGCTGCCCCTGAGAGTGCTTATGAGGCTATTGTAGACCTTCATTGTGTTTTTCATCAGTAATTTGGTAACTTGAATATATTTAGTATAGTTGTATCTAAAAAATAATAACTTTTTAATGTTTCACTATTTTTATTTATCTGAAATTCACTGAGTAGGATGGACCTCCCCTTCCTCTTCTGAGCACCCACTGCTCCAAACTTAATTATAGACTGTAAAGCTTGAAACTGGCGCCAGAAGAAATGGCAGCAGTTTTACGGGCACCCAACCAATTGTGCTATTATATGTGGGTTTTTTCGCATTATTTGTAACTTACTTTGTACATAATGTTTCTGCAACCGTATCTTACGGCAAAAAAAAGAGCTTCTGGATTTCAGGACAGCGATTACTCACCTCGGATTAGGCAAAGATTTTTTCTACAACAGAGACGACGCACAAGATTTTCTCCAAACACACCACAGGACTGACATCCCCGTTATTTGCAAGAGGAAGCGATGCAGGTACAGAGGACAGAGGACCTGGAGAAGGCGACTGGGAAAGCTGCCGTTACCGTAAATACTACTCGCCAATGTGCAATCATTGGACAATAAATTAGACGGGGTACGATCACAAATATTCTACCAACAGGACATCAAAAACTAATATCATATGTTTCATGGAATCGTGGCTGAATGACGTCATGGATATTCAGCTAGTGGGATATATGCTGCACCGGCAAGACAGAATAGCAGACGAGGGGGGCGGTCTGTGCATATTTGTAAACAACAGCTGGTGCACGAAATCTAAGGAAGTCTCTAGATTTTGCTCGCCTGAAGTAGTGTATATTGTGATAAATTGCAGGCCACAGTACTTGTCTAGTGAGTTTACAGCTATACTATTCGTGGCAGTTTATTTACCACCAAAGACAGATGCTGGCACTAAGACCGCACTAAGTCAGCTGTATAAGGAAATAAGCAAACAGAAAACCAATCACCCAGAGGCGGCGCTCGCAGTGGCCAGACACTTTAATTAAGGGAAACTTAAATCAGTTCTACCAGATTGCTATCAACATGTTAAATGTGCAACCAGAGGGAAAAAAATTCTAGATCACCTATACCCCCCACACAGAGACGTGTACAAAGCTTTCCCTCGCCCTCCATTTGGTAAATCCGACCAAAACTCTATCCTCCTGATTCCTGATAACAACCAAAAATTAAAGCAGGAAGCACCAGTGACTCGGGCTATAAAAAAAGTGGTCAGATGAAGCAGATGCTAAACTACAGGACAGTTTTGCTACCACAGACTGGAACATGTTCTGGGATTCTTCCGATGGCATTGAGGAGTACACCATATCAGTCACTGGCTTTATCAATAAGTGCATCGAGTGACTGTACGTACATACCCCAACCAGAAGTCATGGATTACAGGCAACATTCACACTGAGCTAAAGGGTAGAGCTGCCGCTTTCAAGGTACGGGACTCTAACCCGGAAGCTTACAAGAAATCCTGCTATGCCTTGCGACGAACCATCAAACAGACAACGCGTCAATACAGGGCTAAGATTCAATCATATGACACCGGCTCCGACGCTAATCTTATGTGGCAGGGCTTGCAAACTATTACAGACTACAAAGGGAAACACAGCTGCGAGCTGCCCAGTGACACGTGCCTACCAGACGAGCTAAATCACTTCTATGCTCGCTTCGAGACAAGCAACACTGAGGTATGCATGAGAGCATCAGCTGTTCCGGACGACTGTGTGATCACGCTCTCTGTAGACAAGGTGAGTAAGACCTTTAAACAGGTCAACATACACAAGGCTGCGGGGCCAGACGGATTACCATGGCGTGTGCTCCGGGCATGTGCTGACCAACTGGCAGGTGTCTTCACTGACATTTTCAAGATGTCCCTGATTGAGTCTGTAAGACCAACATGTTTCAAGCAGACCACCATAATCCCTGTGCCCAAGAACACAAAGGCAACCTGCCTAAATGACTACAGACCCGTAGTACTCACGTCCGTAGCCATAAAGTGCTTTGAAAGGTTGGTAATGGCTCACATCAACACCATTATCCCAGAAACCTTAGACCCACTCCAATTTGCACACCGCCCAAACAGATCCACAGATGACGCAATCTCTATTGCACTACACACTGCCCTTTCCCACCTGGACAAAAGGAACACTTATGTGAGAATGCTATTCATTGACTACAGCTCAGCGTTCAACACCATAGTACCCTCAAAGCTCATCACTAAGCTAAGGACCCTGGGACTAAACACCTCCCTCTGCAATTGGATCCTGGACTTCCTGACGGGCCGCCCCCAGGTGCTGAGAGTAGGTAGCAACACATCTACCACACTGATCCTCAACACTGGAGCTCCACAGGGGTGCGTGCTCAGGCCCCTCCTGTACTCCCTGTTCTCCCACGACTGCATGGCCAGACACGACTCCAACACCATCATTAAGTTTGCAGACAACACAACAGTAGTAGGCCTGATCACAGACAACAATGAGACAGCCTATAGGGAGGAGGTCAAAGACCAGGCCGTGTGGTGCCAGAATAACAACCTATCCCTCAACTTAACCAAGACTAAGGAGATGATTGTGGACGACAGGAAATGGAGGACCGAGCATGCCCCCATTCTCATCGACAGGGCTGTAGTGGAGAAGGTTGAGAGCTTCAAGTTCCTTGGTGTCCACATCACCAACAAACTAGAATGGTCCAAAAACACCAAAGACTGTCATAAAGAGGGCACGACAAATCCTTATCCCCCTCAGGAAACTAAAAATATTTGCCATGGGTCCTGAGATCCTTAAAAGGTTCTATAACTGCACCATCGAGAGCATCACTGGTTGCATCACTGCCTGGTATGACAACTGCTCGTCCTCCGACCGCAAGGCACAACAAAGGGTAGTGCGAGTGGCCCAGTACATCACTGGGGCCAAGCTTCCTACCATCCAGGACCTCTATACCAGGTGGTGTCAGAGGAAGGCCCTAAAATTTGTCTACTCCAGCCACCCTAGTCATAGACTGTTCTCTCTGCTACCGCACGGCAAGTGGTACCGGAGCGCCAAGTCTAGGTCCAAGAGGCTTCTAAACAGCTTCTACCCCCAAGCCATAAGACGCCTGAACGTTTAGTCAATTACCTAGACTATTTGCATCGCCCTCCCCCCCTCCCTCTTTACACCACTGCTACTCTGTTGTCATCTATGCATAGTCACTTTAATAACTCTACCTACTAGGGATGAAACGGTTACCGGTTTCATGATAAACCACAGTAAAATTCCCAGCGATTAGTATTACCGTTTGAAATTGAAATAATAGTTTTGTGTGAAAACACAGCAGAGGGCATTGACAGCGCTCTGGAGTTTTTTCAGCCTTCTAAGAGGACCAAATCGTAAGTGTGGTCGTATTTTGGGTTTTACAAGAGTGCTGAGGGAAACTTAATTGAAGATGGTCACCCTGTCTGCAGAACATGCAAAACAAATCACTGCGAAAGTGGGCAACACTTCAAATCTCTTGAGTCAGCTTCGTGACCACCACGCACTACTTTATAGTGAATGCAAGGTAAGTTCACTTTTAGCTCAATGCATGAGGTGGGGACTTTGGAATGGGGGAAAATGTCATGGTTTGTCTGTTTAACTTGCTAATAGCTTGTCAATAATGTAAACTGAAGCTTTCAGTGTTACCTACTCTTGTAAAAACACTGCACGTTATTCTGCTGATGTATGCAGTGTGAGTCTGCGGACTCTTCGCCCAGTGCACACGATACCACGTTATGTAGTTTAGTCACCCGAGCAAAATATTATGTTCAATTCAATTCCGGTAGACGTCGACTTAGTGTTTAAAGTGTTCCAACAGGAGAAACACTATAGACTCCTATTCAAGACTCCTCTATTTATGTCAATTGTTGGGCTCGTTGCAATTACTATCACTGCCTTCTTAAGACTCATATTTATGCATGGGGTCATTGCATATACTCAATGCAACACAGAAGATAGACTGTGTGTGTGTAAGTGAATAATTATAATTATAATATAACAACACCAATAATAATAATAATACATTTGCTATTCCCTTGTTTACAGAGTGGGCGTGCAGCAAGGCAAACCCAGCGATGCTACTGGTCGCTCCTCATCTACAGTTGTGACACACTCGATCAAGCATTTAAAAAGGCAGGCTGCTTATGCACCCACATCAAAAAATGGTCAAGACCTCACTGCAGCCCGTTCATATCACATCGCAAAGGACATGATGCCATTTCAAATTGTTGAGAGGCCTGGCTTTCTGCGGCTGATGAGGGTTGCCGTGCCTCACTACAAAGTGAGTGCTGCTAATTTTAGTTGCTGTTTGTTTATTTGATTTGCTTACTTAAGGTTGTGTTCATTTAAAGCTGCACTAGGGAAACTTTTACCTCTCCACATGGTGCCATCTTTAATGTTTATGTTATTATTTTAATGTTTATGCACACAAAAAGTGCATAGTGCTAATAATTGTATTTGTTGTTTGTTGGATTTCAGTATAAAACTTGGTGAAATGATTTCAGTGTGTGCATCAGTACTTTTTGACAATTTCCAGCACATTTGAACAACACCTGGATAATACTGATAACCGTGATCATTTTGGTCACTATAACCGTGAAATGAAATTTTCATACCGTTTCATCTCTACTACCTACATGTACATACTACCTCGACTAACCGGTGCCCCCGCACATTGACTCTGTATCGGTGCCCCCCTCTATATAGTCTCGCTATTGTTATTTCACTGCTGCTCTTTAATTACTTGTTACTTTTATCTCTTATTCTTATCTGTATTTTTTTTAAACTGCATTGTTGGTTAGGGGCTCACTGTAAGGTCTACTACACCTGTTGTATTCGGAGCATGTGACTGATCAAATTGGATTTGATTTGACATCTGTGCCCAGTGGCTGGTCTCCTATTTGTTGGGACCGTTGTGGTTGGAAGTTGGAACACACAGCAGCATTACCCCATCACAGAGATGGGAGGGGGGAAAAGGTTCAGGCCCAGGGCAACATAGGGCAAACAACCTGGGGGATTTTAAAATATGATAAGGTCTTCTAGAACAGAGCTTCTTAAACTGGAGCGTTTCATGAACTTAGTCCGGCTTTCAACTTACTCCTGATTGTTTTAATAGTAGAAAATGCAAGGTGCAATTTCGAAATTGGGTAGTGCATCAGAAGTTTTCCTCTTATCATGTCAGTCATTGCAGACCTTAGAGAGCTATGTATAACTTGTTAGAAATGTCCAGATCAAATAGGGGTGTTCCCCCATTCTGCCTGAGTGAAAAGGTTTGGGAACCCCTGTTCTAGAATATGACAGGTAACCACCACCAAGAATGACACAATCTGCCTGGATGTCTAGGACTTTCAGTGACTCCCAAACAATGACATACTGTACCTACCCTATCATTCATTTGCCTGTAGCTACAATTTGTACTTTTACTTTGTCACTTTTTCCCCACTTAGAATCGGTTTGATCAAATAAAAGTTCATTCACCAAGCCGATGTAATGTCATTGTTGTTTTACAGAGGGTTACAATGCAATTAGAATTTCTTTACCCATATCTCAATGTCTAAACTTCTATATAAGGCTTTGCTTTTCATTTCTCCTTGAGGGTAGAGTTATCATCAGACCAGTGGTTCAATGCTGCGTTAGAGGACTGGGCTTCAGAACCACTGGTCTGATGATGTCTATCATATGACAGTCAGAGCAGAGCAGCTGGGCTTTCTTGGCAGGTACAGCATCCTGGAGAGATACGATAATCTTTGATACTAAGCTGGCTACAGAGGAAATGGTAACTGACATTGGGGAAAGACAAGATAAATACTTGATACTTAAAATGGAGGGAAAAGTATGAGCAATATCAGACTTTTCCAGCAAACACCTTAAGTTTAGGTAATACCATTTGTGTATGTGATACCACAATCTATATATCCACAACAAATGTAAATGGATCTGCTGAGTGAAGATAGAGTGCAGATTTATTGCACTCGTTAGTGTGCTGAAATAATTCCTGCCTTATGCATGTCTCATGCTGCAGGTGTGGTCAAATGAGTTTGATCTGTCTGACCTCTGACATTAAGCTGGCCAAAATAAGCTGGGTAGTGCAGGGAGTGAGGAAAAAGGGGGATTTACCAGTCCTGGTGGAGAAGGTAGACAGGGGGAAGGGAAATACCGTTGAGTAATTCAATACAAAACATGGGAATACCAGACAGTGTCTTTCACACTGCGTACCAGTCATACTCCAGAATGTCTGAGTTCATATGGGCTGAATTATACAGGAACTGAACAGTGTGTCAGGAAATTTGACTTGTGACTCTGAAAAGCTCTTAGGTATGTCATCTGTTTGCTGTAATGTTTTCTATGCATGCCATGAGTGTATGTTATGACACATACAATGCATCAGTGTTGCCATGAATAACTTGAAGCCAGTGATCAGGACAAATACTTCTAGATGGTGAGCTCCCTAGTCCCAGTCTGCTAAATTAATTATGGGCTGGCTACTGCTGCCTGCTGGACAGCTGTCCAGACCAGAGAGAGACAGACAGATAGACTGACAGACAGCCAGGGTCCAGGGAGCAGTCCTATTATGGAAGTAGCTTTGTGTGGAAGTTACCTTGCTTCCCACATCCTTTCTTTCTGCTGAGCTCATCTGGAGACTTCATGGAAAGTCTTTCATCATAGGTTTTCATCTAAGCCAAGGAAGGAAGCTGATGACCATAGCAGTGTTGATGTGAATCGGAACATTTGGCAATGCACAAACCTGGATAGTTGGAAACTGTTTGTAATTAATGTATTACAAATGCATTTAGCTCTCTAACTGTAAGAGGTAGGCTATGTTTACATTGGTTATGATGGAGTATTTGGTGGGGATTTGTTTTGTTCTATCTCAGTAATGTTGTTAATAGCAGTACTTTTCATCTTTGTGGACAGACACATCTGGTCACCATAGGTGAAGGCTGCATTAACCATACCTCTTAGTGTGCCATTCCCTTTTGTGCTGTCTGCTTATGTTGTAGCCTGCCTACCCACAAGCCACCTGATACCATGCCGTCATGTTGAACCCAGTTGGCATTACCCCTTATAGTCCTTATTCTCCCCTCACAGCCTCTCTCTCTCTCTGGGGGTTGTCAGCAGGGTATGCTAGCTGTGTCAGGATTCAGGAAGGGAGGGAGATAGAATAGCGGGCAGGAGAGGGCATGAGTATTGAGGGAGAATACAGTACAGGATATACTATATGCCAAAGGGAAATGAGGAGTTAAATAACAGAGCGGAAACAGATCTATTTCTACCTGGCACAATATGCAATAGAATAACTATACACATAATTAAATTTTTGTAGACAGTATCCTTTTAATCATAATCAGTATTGTCCAGTCTGTGAGGTCTGTGCTATTATAGTATACTGGATAGTTTTAGTATTTCATTTTAATATTGCATGTACTTTCAGGGGCTTTATGGGAGTATTTCACTAGTTGGTCAGTGTCCACCCGTCCCGTCTATGTACAGTATCCCCAAAAGTTTATATTCACATGATTGTTGTGCCCCTGCTGTCATTTATAGTGTCTATTCTAATTTTCCTTACCCAATTTTATGTGGGTCATTGTTAGTGCACACACACACAAAATCCTGGGTTTCCGTTGTGAAAACGTGGCCCCGGACATTTGACCTGCAGCATTTTAATTTACTGGACTTTTGAGACATTTACCTGACCCATATGCATTGGGTGCGTAACCTGATTAGGGCGTCCACTCACAGTGCTCAGAATGACAGAAATCACATTTAGATTACGGAATTTAATCTTAACAGAACATGCAAGTCGAGGATGCAATAACGCTTGTCCTTCTTACCGCACACTTTGAAGATGTTAGAATTACTGTCCACATGTACTTTTCCTCAGCCAACAACACGACTAACGAACCGCCAAATCCCAAGCCTATGCATAGACTGCGCGTGAGTTTCAAGTTTGGGGAAGCATATTTTCACCATAAAACTGCACCTTTATAATAAAGCATTCCATGCATCATTGCATTTGCAAACTTATGTAAAATATCTTACTATATTTGAAATGTGATGAGTAGATTGGATAGTCATAATTTAGGATAATAATATAATTTAAATCCCTGTTTGCAAAAAATACCGGTTAATCACGACTGAGCTCGTATAGCTTAGAGGCGTGGGCTATAGGGTATATCCGATACGTTTCTTATTTCATTGCATGGGGGGAAAAAAAACATTTTATGCATTTCTTCTACACTTTAATGTATATGACTGGAGACATTAGCAGATTTTTTTTTAATACGACAAATGACAGGGTAGCCTACTCTGCTGACACCGACAAACAGATCAATAAAAGTGACGTTGTCCATATCATGGGCCTATATGAGAATCGGAGACACAAATAGAATATGACGTCCATCTAAACTGGAGGAGGAAATGATTGTCCAAAGACAAAACGTTATAACTACGGGTGTCCCTATACCGGGACGGTTGAGCTAACGTGCGCTAATGTGATTAGCATGACGTTGTAAGTAACGAACAATTATATGGGCAGAAAGCTTACATTCTTGTTAATCTAACTGCACTGTCCAATTTACAGTAGCTATTACAGTGAATTTTTATTTTTATTTTATTTATTTCACCTTTATTTAACCAGGTAGGCTAGTTGAGAACAAGTTCTCATTTGCAACTGCGACCTAGCCAAGATAAAGCATAGCAGTGTGAACAGACAACACAGAGTTACACATGGAGTAAACAATTAACAAGTCAATAACACAGTAGAAAAAAGGGGAGTCTATATACAATGTGTGCAAAAGGCATGAGGAGGTAGGCGAATAATTACAATATTGCAGATTAACACTGGAGTGATAAATGATCAGATGATCATGTACAGGTAGAGAGATATTGGTGTGCAAAAGAGCAGAAAAGTAAATAAATAAAAACTGTGGGGATGAGGTAGGTGAAAATGGGTGGGCTATTTACCAATAGATTATGTACAGCTGCAGCGATCGGTTAGCTGCTCAGATAACTGATGTTTGAAGTTGGTGAGGGAGATAAAAGTCTCCAACTTCAGCGATTTTTGCAATTCGTTCCAGTCACAGGCAGCAGAGTACTGGAACGAAAGGCGGCCGAATGAGGTGTTGGCTTTAGGGATGATCAGTGAGATACACCTGCTGAAGCGCGTGCTATGGATGGGTGTTGCCATCGTGACCAGTGAACTGAGATAAGGCAGAGCTTTACCTAGCATGGCCTTGTAGATGACCTGGAGCCAGTGGGTCTGGCGACGAATATGTAGCGAGGGCCAGCCGACTAGAGCATACAAGTCGCAGTGGTGGGTAGTATAAGGTGCTTTAGTGAAAGAAACGAATGGCACTGTGATAAACTGCATCCAGTTTGCTGAGTAGAGTGTTGGAAGCAATTTTGTAGATGACATCGCCGAAGTCGAGGATCGGTAGGATAGTCAGTTTTACTAGGGTAAGCTTGGCAGCGTGAGTGAAGGAGGCTTTGTTGCGGAATAGAATTTGATTTGATTTTCGATTGGAGATGTTTGATATGGGTCTGGAAGGAGAGTTTGCAGTCTAGCTAGACACCTAGGTACTTATAGGTGTCCACATATTCAAGGTCGGAACCATCCAGTGTGGTGATGCTAGTCGGGCATGCGGGTGCAGGCAGCGATCGGTTGAAAAGCATGCATTTGGTTTTACTAGCGTTTAAGAGCAGTTGGAGGCCACGGAAGGAGTGTTGTATGTATGGCATTGAAGCTCGTTTGGAGGTTAGATAGCACAGTGTCCAATGACGGGCCGAAAGTATATAGAATGGTGTCGTCTGCGTAGAGGTGGATCAGGGAATCGCCCGCAGCAAGAGCAACATCATTAATATATACAGAGAAAAGAGTCGGCCCGAGAATTGAACCCTGTGGCACCCCCATAGAGACTGCCAGAGGACTGGACAGCACGCCCTCCGATTTGACACACTGAACTCTGTCTGCAAAGTAATTGGTGAACCAGGCAAGACAGTCATCCGAAAAACCGAGGCTACTGAGTCTGCCGATAAGAATATGGTGATTGACAGAGTCGAAAGCCTTGGCAAGGTCGATGAAGACGGCTGCACAGTACTGTCTTTTATCGATGGCGGTTATGATGTCGTTTAGTACCTTGAGTGTGGCTGAGGTGCACCCGTGACCGGCTCGGAAACCAGATTGCATAGCGGAGAAGGTACGGTGGGATTCGAGATGGTCAGTGACCTGTTTGTTGACTTGGCTTTCGAAGACCTTAGATAGGCAGGGCAGAATGGATATAGGTCTGTAACAGTTTGGGTCCAGGGTGTCTCCCCCTTTGAAGAGGGGGATGACTGCGGCAGCTTTCCAATCCTTGGGGATCTCAGACGATATGAAAGAGAGGTTGAACAGGCTGGTAATAGGGGTTGCGACAATGGCGGCGGATAGTTTCAGAAATAGAGGGTCCAGATTGTCAAGCCCAGCTGACAGGTTTTGCAGCTCTTTCAGAACATCTGCTATCTGGATTTGGGTAAAGGAGAACCTGGAGAGGCTTGGGCGAGGAGCTGCTATTGTTTGAGGAAAGTGCACAATAACAACAACTTTTATCACGGCAACTAGTTTGATACATTCACCTCTGAAGGTAAATAATGTACTTACATTCAGTAATCTTGATCTGATTTTTCATCCACATGGGCCCAGAGATAAAATGTAATGTAGTTTTGTTTGATAAAATCAAGTTTTATATTCAAATGTAGGAACTGGGTTCTACAGTTTGAACCTCTGCTGTCTCTGGCTCCAGGAAGAGTAGCTGCTGCTTTAGCAACAGCTAATGGGGTTCCTAATAAAATACTAAATATACCCACTCTCCCCGGCCATCTAGATGTGTGAAAGTTAGTGAACTGTATAAGCTAATGCTCCATCATGTATGACATTCCTGGGAGTGTGTAAACTTAAAGGTTGTATTACCATATCATCAATTGACCAATTTGGAGGAATTGAAACAAAATATTGTCCAGTATTGCAATACTTCACTGGATCATTCTGAAACTTTGCACGCACACGTCTGCCATCTAGTGGACAAAATCTAAATTGCTCCTAAACTGCAATATTATATGATGGCCTTCCTCTTGCATTTCAAAGATGAAGAAATAAAAAATATATATTTTTTTCGGCTTTTCTATTTTTTTTTAAGGCCAAAAGCCAGCTATTACTGGCTAACGGAAACCCTGGCACGCACACACACACACACACACACACACACACACACACACACACACACACACACACACACACACACACACACACACACACACACACACACACACACACACACACACACACACACACACACACACACACACACACACACACACACACACACACACACAGTGTCTCTGCCGTCTCCCACTAATAGAGTGGTGGAAGACAGGAGACCGTTTTGTGTGGTAGGAGTCAGTAGAGTTCTAATGTTTTCCCACTGGTGGGCGTCCTGAAGCCACGAGACGAATAACTCGGTTGTTTCCTGTCAGAATGGAAGTTCCCTTCACTCAGCTTTAATGACTTGAAATAAATGCCTAGTACTGTGTACTGCTCTCTTACTCTCTCTCCCTCTCTCTCTCTCTCTCTCTCTCTCTCTTCCTCTCCTCTCTCTCTCTCTCTCTCTCTCTCTCTCTCTCTCTCTCTCTCTCTCTCTCTCTCTCTCTCTCTCTCTTCCTCTCCTCTCTCTCTCTCTCTCTCTCTCTCTCTCTCTCTCTCTCTCTCTCTCTCTCTCTCTCTCTCTCTCTCTCTCTCTCTCTCTCTCTCGCTCTTCCCTATCTCTCTCCCTATCTGTCCCTCTCTATCAATTCAATTTCAATTTATTTATTTATTTTGGCATGGGAAACATATGTTAACATTGCCAACATTACACTCACAAAAGTTCCAAAAGAATAAACACATTTCAAATGTCATATTATGTGCAAATAGTTCAAGTACAAAGGAGGAAATAAAATGGGTTGTATTTACAATGGTGTTTGTTCTTCAATGGTTGCACTTTTCTTGTGGCAACAGTTCACAATCTAGCTCTCTCTTCCTCTCTCTCTCTGCCTTTCTCTCTCTCCCTCACTCTCCCTCTCTCTCCCTCACTCTCCCCTCTGTCTTTTATTTATCTTTCTCTCTCTGTCTCTATCTCTCTTTCCCTCTCTCTTGCAGGATTTCCCACAGCACAACCGCTGGTTTAATGTTGACATTTGATTTAGTTGACATGAGCGGTAGCTGTTTGCACTCCCCTGTCTTTCTTTTGATGATTTCTTGTCTGAAATGTAACATTTAAATGAATTGGGCCAGAGTGAATCGGATCATGCCTCTGTGTTTGTTTCCACAGTGCTGTGTCTGACGAGGCTGACCCGTGCTGCCGAGACCCTCAGGAAGAACATGCTGTCCCTCCTGCTGCCCACTCTGCTTGCTGTGCAAGCTCTCGGTGGGTGGTGTCCCCCTGTCCCCCTCCACAGCCCACCATTACCCAGAGATCAAAGCTACCACCAAGTGTAATTCCACCGCCATCTAAACAAGACGCTCAACAGGGGTTTTAGTCATTCCCTTTAAATAAATTACAAGGAAGACAAAACAACAGCTCAAATGAATATCCTTAACAGTGCAAAAAAAAGTAAAGACAATGAAAACCTTACAGAATAGGAACATTTAGAATGTTGTGACTTAACGGACAGGAAAATTGGTTGGGTTTGTCCTTCTCTAGCCAGAGCGAGAATGGAGCCCTGGGGTAGTTAGTAGGGTGAGGTCCTGCCTGAGAAGAGACTTGCAAAGAGTGTAGTTTTTCAGAGAGTGTGGTGGGGGAGTCAGCCTCTCATGTTCCAGTAAGAAGGGGGAGTTGTGGTTGGTGTAGCCTGGGCACTAGGCAGCAGAGTTGTAGTGCTCAGGGCAGTGTGTTGGAGTCAGCAGCCAGACGGAGACTCTGAGAGTGAGAGAGCTAGGAGCAAGGCTTCATTGGGGCCTAGTACTGTTCCAGCTTAATGGGTCTCTGGCCTGCTCATTACTGGCTGTGGCAGCTGCCTCGGCCCTCTCACTGGGAGGGAGGGAAGGAGGCGTCTCGGACTGATCTCTTTAAGTTGTAGTTTCATAATGTTTTTGCCTCACAAACGATATGATTGTCCTTTATTTACTTACTGGAATTTACTGTTGAATTAAGGATTTACAGTATTGGGTCACACTGTACAGCATGTTTTAGTTCATACACTAAGTCATGTGCTTTGAAAGTCTGTCGATAGAGACAGACTGTCATGTGGAAATAGTGAGTGGGTGTGTATGTGCTGGTGTGTGTGTGTCTGTATCTGTGTGTGAGACCTGTGGTCCTCTGGGCCTGTTGTCTCCAGTAGGTCTCTGATTAGGATTATAGGTCCTTGCTAATCCCACTTGTCTTCTACAGTGTCTCTCCTCTACTCCGCCATTAAATAACCGTATCAGTGTCACTCTTATGCTGCACCATTAAATACCCCTATCTCCACACAGGATTACACTCTGAGGCTGCCACATTGCCACTGCACTCTCCCAAGACAACCTCTAGTTGAGTACAGAGGTAGTCCCCGTCTAAGCTGTCGGTGTGTAACATTGTCTTGGTGCGTAAAATAAGAAAATGTTGCTTAGCACAGCTGTTGTCAGTTCTTCTGCAGAGGTACTCGTCCCCAGTGGAATTGTTGCTTTATGTGGCGGTGACAGGCTTCTTTGTTTCAGTATACATATACACTGAGTATACATGACATAAACTGACCAGGTGAAAGCTATGATCCCTTATTGATGTCACTTGTTAAATCCACTTCAATCAGTGTAGATGAAGGGGGGGAGACTGGTTAAAGAAGGATTTTTAAGCCTTGAGACAATTGAGAAATATATTGTGTATGTGTGCCATTCAGAGGGTGAATGGGCAAGACACAAAATGTAAGTGCCTTTGAACGGGATATGGTAGTATGTGCCGGGCGCACCGGTTTGTGTCAAGAACTGCAATGCTGCTGGGTTTCCCGTGTGTATCAAGAATGGTCCACCACCCAAAGGACATCCAGCCAACTTGACACAACTGTGGGACACATTGGAGTCAACATGGGCCAGTATCCCTGTGGGCCGCTTTCAACACCTTGTAGAGTCAATGCCCCGACGATTTGGGAAACAAGGTGTCCCTAATGTTTGCTATACTTAGTGTACTTTTAATACAAATAAAATCAACTTTTATTGGTCACATACAGATGGTTAGCAGATGTTATTGCGAGTGTAGCGGAATGCTTATGCTTCTAGATCCGACAGTGACGCAGTATCTAACAGCTAATATCTAACAATTCCACAACAAAACCTAATATCTAACAGTGACAGAGCTGCTAAGATGCAAAAGATAGTATAGAATAGATAGTGAAGGATACAGTGTACTGTATAGACATATGAGATCAGTAATGCGAGCTATGTAAACATTCTTAAAGTGGCATTATTAAAGTGACAAGAGTTCCATTTATTAAAGTGGCCAATGATATCAAGTCTGTAGGTATGCAGCCGCCTCTCTGTGCTAGTGGTGGCTCTTCACCAATCTGATGGCCTTGAGATAGAAGCTGTTTTTCAATCTCTCTGTCCCAGCTTTGATGCACCTGTACTGACCTCGCCTTCTGGATGGAAGCGGGGTGAACAGGCAGTGGTGTTGTAGGTGTCCTGGAAGGCAGGTAGTTTGCCCCCGGTGATGCGTTGCGCAGACTGCACCACCCTTTGGAGAGCACTGCGGTTGTGGGCGGTGCAGTTGCCATACCAGGCGGTGAAACAGTCCGACAGGATGCTCTCGATTGTGCACCTGTAAAACTTAGTAAGGGTTTTCGGTGACAAGACACATTTTTGCAGCCTCAGGAGGTTGAAGAGGCGCTGTTGTGCCTTCTTCACCACACTGTCTGTGTGCATGTACCATTTTAGTTTGTCAGTGATATATACACCGAGGAACTTAAAACTTGGGTGCTCCCTTTGCTGTTTCCTGAAGTCCACGATCATCTCTTTTGTTTTGCTGACATTGAGTGAGAGGTTATTTTCCTGAACCACACGCCGAGGGCGTCATTGTTGGTTATCAAGCCTACCACTGTCATCTGCAAACTTGATGATTGATTCGGAGGCCGTTAATAACCCTGAATTGCACTAGACTAGTAGTAGTACTCTCAGTGGGGTTGTTCTGAGGTAAACAGGCAAGCACCAGCAGTAGCACCAGGACAGTAAGTAGGCCTAGCATCCAGGCTCCATAAGCAGCATTAGCAGCTGAGAGGCAGTAGAGCCAGTAGTGTAAAGCAGAAGCACCAGGACAGTAAGTAGGCCTAGCATCCAGGCTCCATAAGCAGCATTAGCAGCTGAGAGGCAGTAGAGCCAGTAGTGTAAAGCAGAAGCACCAGGACAGTAAGTAGGCCTAGTATCCAGGATCCATATGCAGCATTAGCAGCTGAGAGGCAGTATAGCCAGTAGTGTAAAGCAGAAGCACCAGGACAGTAAGTAGGCCTAGCATCCAGGCTCCATAAGCAGCATTAGCAGCTGAGAGGCAGTAGAGCCAGTAGTGTAAAGCAGAAGCACCAGGACAGTAAGTAGGCCTAGCATCCAGGCTCCATAAGCAGCATTAGCAGCTGAGAGGCAGTAGAGCCAGTAGTGTAAAGCAGAAGCACCAGGACAGTAAGTAGGCCTAGCATCCAGGCTCCATAAGCAGCATTAGCAGCTGAGAGGCAGTAGAGCCAGTAGTGTAAAGCAGTAGCACCAGGACAGTAAGTAGGCCTAGCATCCAGGCTCCATAAGAAGCATTAGCAGCTGAGAGGCAGTAGAGCCAGTAGTGTAAAGCAGTAGCACCAGGTCAGTAAGTAGGCCTAGCATCCAGGCTACATAAGCAGCATTAGCAGCTGAGAGGCAGTAGAGCCAGTAGTGTAAAGCAGAAGCATTAACAGGATGCTGTCTGGCTAATTGCTTGTTGTCATGCTCTCTGTTCTGTCAGCACTGCCACCAGCCTGCCAGGCCTCTGCCATTTGCTGCTGCTTGCGCCCACCTGCCCGCTCTTAGCATCTCCACGTTAAAAGGGAAATTGTATTCATGCAAATGCTAAAATGGCAAGCTGACCCGGATTCAGTTTTAATGACGAGAGCTGGGAGGAAATTCTAATTCATTAGCATAATTGAATAGATCACATCTAGTGTGGCAGTCAGAGAGCGGCAGACGTTATGGCAAGGCCCTGAAGCGTGTAAATAGCCTGCTCACGCCCGCATCTCTGGTGTACCCTTTGAGGTCTGCTAACTAGAAATGCCCTCTCCCTGTCCTCCTTTTCTCTTCACAGCAATTGATTCTGTAGAGAGGGGACTCTTTGGCCAGCGCAGAAATTCAATTTCGAGTTATTACCCCGTATCAGTGATGTTCTTGCTAATTTGATTGTGGCCAGTGAAGTATCCTTTTAAAAACAATCGAGGACAGGCTCGACAAAGATTGCTTCCGCTGCGATGCATGCATAATGCCCAGTCAGTCTACTAGCAGGTTGGCTCCTGCACTGAGCTGCTCGCCCCTCCCTCTCTCTCCGCTCACTCTGCACTGTAGCCTAGCCATTTAAACAGAGTGCATTACCCATCAAGCACCTCATGATTATTTGAACAAGTCCTAAAAAAGCTATCTTGTGGGATCGCTTAAACATTGATGCGGGTAACGTGTGGAGATTGCAGTTCTGCGTAGTGAGCGCTGAGCTGGGCCTGGGGGCTGCTGGGGCCTGGAGCCAAATATCTTTGTGTTTAGTGGGCTGTGATGAACAGGATGAATGACCCACCACCACCGCTCTGATCTGTGCCTGGAAAGCAGCATAATTTCCTGGGACTGAGTAAGAAGCTTCCTTGCCTGACACACAGAGAGAGGAGACACTTACCTACAGGTTGTTACCACAGTTACCGGGTGCTTCTATGGTTACAGGGCCCTGAGTGAGATCACTGTGTCTCAGGAGAGGCGGGGTCAGGTGTTGCCATGGTTACCGGGCCCTGAGTGAGGTCAAAGTGTCTCAGGAGAGGCGGGGTCAGGTGTTGCCATGGTTACCGGGCCCTGAGTGAGGTCACTATGTCTCAGGAGGAGACGGGCTCAGGTTAACATCCAGACACACAGCCCCAGCCACTGAGCCTTTAACCTCTTAACCCCCTGCATTAATGTAGACATCCACTGCTGCCGACCCCTTCATAAGGCAGAACAAAATTGCAGCCTGAGATTTGAGCAAGGACTCTGCCCTCCCAGACATTACTTTGGTTATTACCAGGGCCAGTAGGTGTCAAACACTTGTCTATCTGAGGGATTAGAACCCAAACCTTTGCCACCCCTACAATAATACAGTTTTGCTTTCTGATCAATTTAGCTGGGCTCGTATGCATAGCGTATAGGCTCACCTTAACCCCAGTCATTTGGATTAAGCTGCACAAACTCAAATCCACCCCACCCCCTCTCCTGCTGGGATGGATTTGCTCCTATGGCTCGCTCCTCATACTCATCTCAGGTTGTGTTCTCTCTCTTCTCTCTCAGGCAGGTGGTGGAGGAAGGTTAGGCTTGTCCTTATCTCCCAGGCAGCTCCTCTGCAACTGGCCCCCCATTATCTGCCTGTCAGAGCCCATTAACAGCTTATTGACGGGATATGAGACCAGCTACCCCTGATAAAGCACCCACCCGCCCTGTCTGTGGAGAGAAGAAGATGGAGAGAGCATAAACGACAAGAGAGAGAGGGAGAAAGAGAGATAGACAGACAGAGTCAGGAGAAAGGAAGTGTGGTGCATCTTGATTTATTACGTTGCTGAAAATAAGCAACCTGAGCTCCTGTCTGCTCCACTAGCTATCTGCACCTCATATATCTCTCACAGACAGAGATGGCTTTCACACTATGATGACTGTAGCCCAGATATGGGGAGACAGTGTTAAATTGGTAAATGTCACGAGTGACCCCATTATTCAAGGCTCAGAGACCTACATAATCCCCTCCATTTTGTGTCTCCTCTTTCAGGAGGGGAGGAAAGGCTCAGCTTTAGAATAGATTCCCTATGTGTCGTGAGGGCTAATTCCGAGCAGTGTTAAGCTTACCATGTCTAAAATACTATGACATTTCTCAATGTATTCCAGATGTTGGTTATTATTTGTGTTCCCCTGTACGTATTTGAAAGGTTTTGGGCAGTGTGATTTAGAAACGCTTTGAAGAAAGGCTTCAGTTGGCATGTTTGAACAACAACATTTACTGAAAGAATAGCTGTTGTGAAAGGGCACTAAGCATCTGTGAACTTCCTGTTCGTTAGATATTCAGGTGGGCCATTCGTGTAAAGACCAACATGTCTGTAGCTGCAGTACTGTTTACCACCCAATGGGGGCATTATTGGCACAGCTTTTTAAGCAGCTCACTACTCAGCCAGACAGAACACTAACTACACTGCCTGTGTGTGTTTACTCAGTTAAGTCAATATTACCGCCACAATTTGTCTTCCAGTGTATGTATGTCTGTGCACTCTTATCATGGCTGTTCCTTTATGTCGTGTTCGACAAAGAGGCTTTATCATATCTCTGAACATGTGCACCTAACATCTTCTAATGAACAGTAGTACTGGCAGCTCTGCCATCTGTTATCAAGCAGGGGTCATTTAACCTCTGTGTAAGGTGCCTATTGGCCTAGTAGGTGATAACCTATGTGTGTGCTGTTCAATGTTATTAAGCACAATTCACTTGACACTTGAGTTCTACTGTGTCTTTTTATTTTTTAAATTTAACTAGGCAAGTCAGTTAAGAACACATTTTATGACAGCCTACTAGGGAACAGTGGGTTAACTGCCTTGTTCGGGGGCAGAACAACAGATTTTTACCTTGTCAGCTCTGAGATTTGATCCAGCGTCCTTTCAGTTACTGGCCTAATGTTCTAACCACTAGGCTACCTGCCGCCCCTTTATTGGCGAAGCAGTTATGAACCAGGGTTATTAAACAGTGTGGGTTATTGTATCAGGAGCTGGAGGGAGATGGAAGCTGTGGTCTTATTGAAGCCCTTGTGTTTATCAGCCCAGGTGATTAAAGGGATCTGGTTATTACAGGTTTAGGTATTTCTGTTTAGGGTCGTGTTCCATTGACCAGGGTCAGCTGAACAGGAATGGAACATCAACACTGAATGTTGAGGCTATGTGTTGCATTCTACTAGATGTGGATACGGGGTTACATTCTATTGAACCGAGTGAATTCAACTTTAGTGATCGCAAGCAGAGTGAGATGTTAATGTGTTTGTGTGTGCCTGCGTATAGGTGTGTATGTGGGTGTCACTGAACACACTGATCGGGACCTGTCTGTTGTGGAGTAGTACTACGACAGTGAATATTGTAGTGTCAGAATGCCCTGTGTCTAAGACTGACTCTCACAGTGCTGTGGAGCTGTCAGGAGCCAGGACTGAGCTGAATAACAATGCCCTCTGCTTGTGGATGTGTGTGTGTGCATGGGTACGTGCGTATGCCTGGCTGTGTGTGTGTGTGTGTGTGTGTGTGTGTGTGTGTGTGTGTGTGTGTGTGTGTGTGTGTGTGTGTGTGTGTGTGTGTGTGTGTGTGTGTGTGTGTGTGTGTGTGTGTGTGTGTGTGTGTGTGTGTATTTGTATTTGTGTGCACCTGCCTGCGTCTGGAGGACGGAGGTGAAATGTCACTGCCGCTGTGGCTAAGGAATTTGTTTACCAAGAGCCTTGTTGTGTCACCTTGTCAGCTGCCTATGTATGAAGCCTGTGGTTCTCCTTCCGGGCCCTGTCAGCCTGCTGCCTGCCATACTGCTTCACACTCAGCAGGCCCCTCAGCCCCTCTTCTCCACTCATCTGTATAGCTTAGTTTAGCACTAGCCGGGGCTAATCTGTACTAGCAGGGATATCCGTGCAGCAAACCATTCATCTAAGCTCACAAGTTCTGGGTGGCTCTCGAGTAGGTCTGGGAATTGCCAGGGACCTCACAATACGATATTATCTCAATTCTTAGGTGCTGATACGATATGTATTGCGATTCTATATGTTTTGCGATTCAATACTGGGATTTTGTGATTCCATGTTCCAAACATATTGCTCACCACATGTCTGCTGCAGATGGATGAGAGAGAGCCATGTGAAAAATAGTTTTGAAATAAAAGTGCTGAAAACACTACTATCCTGATATGGAACTGTGTAGATTTTTACCCCATCACTACTCTTGAGGCTGCATCTGTTCTGGTGAGCTTAGCACTAGGCTAGCCAGGGCCCAGTGACAGCATCAGTGTTATGTTGAGATGAGGTAGGGGTTGAAGAGACAGCCCAGGGATTAGGGGAGCGGAGGGGATGAGGGGAGCGGATGAGGGGAGCGGAGGGGTTGAGAGGAGTGAGCATCTAACAGGGCCATTGCTACAGTGGGGAGAACAAGTATTTGATACACTGCCGTTTTTGCAGGTTTTCCTACTTACAAAGCATGTAGAGGTCTGTAATTTTTTATCATAGATACACTTCAACTGTGAGAGACGGAATCTAAAACAAAAATCCATAAAATCACATTGTATGATTTTTAAGTAATTCATTTGCATTTTATTGCATGACATAAGTATTTGATACATCAGAAAAGCAGAACTTAATATTTGGTACAGAAACCTTTGTTTGCAATTACAGAGATCATACGTTTGATATGATCCATACAGACCTTCTCCAGATCCTTCAGGTTTCGGGGCTGTCGCTGGGCAATACGGTCTTTCAGCTCCCTCCAAAGATTTTCTATTGGGTTCAGGTCTGGAGACTGGCTAGGCCACTCCAGGACCTTGAGATGCTTCTTATGGAGCCACTCCTTAGTTGCCCTGGCTCCCTGGCTGTGTGTTTCGGGTCATTGTCATGCTGGAAGACCCAGCCACGAACCATCTTCAATGCTCTTACTGAGTGAAGGAGGTTGTTGGCCAAGATCTCGTGATACATGGCCCCATCCATCCTCCCCTCAATACGGTGCAGTCATCCTGTCCCCTTTGCAGAAAAGCATGCCCAAAGAATTATGTTTCCACCTCTATGCTTCACGGTTGGGATGGTGTTCTTGGGGTTGTACACATCCTTCTTCTTCCTCCAAACACGGCGAGTGGAGTTTAGACCAAAAAGCTCTATTTTTGTCTCATCAGACCACATGACCTTCTCCCATTCCTCCGCTGGATCATCCAGATGCTCATTGGCAAACTTCAGACGGACCTGGACATGCGCTGGCTTGAGCAGGGGGACCTTGCGTGCGCTGCAGGATTTTAATCCATGACGGGGTAGTGTGTTACTAATGATTTTCTTTGACACTGTGGTCCCAGCTCTCTTCAGGTCATTGACCAGGTCCTGCCGTTTAGTTCTGGGCTGATCCCTCACCTTCTTCATGATCATGATGCCCCACGAGGTGAGATCTTGCATGGAGCCCCAGACCGAGGGTGATTGACCATCATCTTGAACTTCTTCCATTTTCTAATAATTGCGCCAACAGTTGTTGCCTTCTCACCAAGCTGCTTGCCTATTGTCCTGTAGTCCATCCCAGCCTTGTGCAGGTCTACAATTTTATCTCTGATGTCCTTAATGAGTAATGAGTGGAGAACAGGAGGGCTTCTTAAAGAAAAACGAACAGGTCTGTGAGAGTCAGAATTCTTACTGGTTGGTAGGTGATCAAATACTTATGTCATGCAATAAAATGCTAATTAATTACTTAAAAATCATACAATGTGATTTTCGTCTCTCACAGTTGAAGTGTACCTATGATAAAAATTACAGACCTCTACATGCTTTGTAAGTAGGAAATTCTGCAAAATCGGCAGTGTATCAAATACTTGTTCTCCCCACTGTAGCTTGCCTGCCTACCTGCCTCTTCCTCCCTGCCTGTATGTCTGCCCTCCTTTCTCCCTGCCTGCATGTCTGACACTCTGCTCTGAGGGAAGAGTGCCAGCCAGCGCTCACGGGGCTTTAATGAGTTTATTTCATGTCGGCTGTGAAAGTGCACGGCTCTGTCTCTCTCACAGGCACTCAAACAGAGCCGGGCCCATAAACACAAAGAGCAGGGTGTAAATCTGCCCTGCCGTCCCCTCCCTCCACCACTCTCTGCTCTGAGCATCTCTTTATCACCTCTCAGGGGGCCGGGGAGAGCCCTTAACCCTCCTCCCTCAAATAGGGAGACACCACCTCTCACAATACACTTTTTCAACCATAACCTCCTAGACCAAATGTTTTATTTAACTAGGCAAGTTAGTTAAGAACAAATTCTTATTTACAATGACGGCCTAACCGGGGAACAGTGGGTTAACTGCCTTGCTCAGGGGCAGAACGACAGATCTTTACCTTGTCAGCTTGGGGATTCGATCCAACTACCTTTCGGTTACTGGCCTAACGCTCTAACCACTAGGCTGCCTGCCGCCCCAAAGCAGTTATCACAAATACTACAGTATTTGTGCTAACTGTTTTGTGTTTGTTGGAGATTTCTAGAAGTTAAAAGCAGAAACAATACCAGTTTGCCCAACCCATGTTTCACCTCTGAAGGAATAGGACATCAGATGCTTACTCACAGTTTCCATGACGTCAGAGCTAAAAGCCCCTCCCCCCCTGGGTGCAGTGAAGTGGGTGTGAAACGCTGTGCTCTCCTGCTGCTCTCAGTCTGTCTGTGAATGTCTGTCAGTGTGTTAACATGCTGTCCCAGTGTCCTGCTGCACCCTTACCAGACCGGCACCAGGAAAAGGGTCACTGGTTAGAGGGAGAAAGAGATTGAAGGAGAGAGGGATGAGTACCTATCTCTTCCCTGACTTGGGCCCTGTCCTGAGTTAGGGGATTAGCGATGGGCTGCAGTGCTCTCCCCTCCTGGCTTGTTTCCTGATATTATCTTTAAGTGCACGCTCAAAGCTGCCCTCTCACTCTCCTTCCTCTCCCCTCTCTTCCATAAATTCCCACCTCTCTTCCCTCTCTCCCCCTCTCCAATTCTCTCCCCCTACCTCCCTCTCACCTCTCTCTCCTCCTCTGTGAACCCATTGGAGTGAGTCATTCCGGTCTGCTCTGGGAGTGATCTAATTGCTGTCTCCTCCCTCCTCTGTGTGCATGCCTCTATGGGGGCCGTCACTTCCACTACAGTCCTACCAAAGTGCCTGTTGCCTATTCATTACCCAGAAAGCACTACAAACACACACACACACACACACACACACACACACACACACACACACACACACACACACACACACACACACACACACACACACACACACACACACACACACACACACACACACACACACACACAAACTACTAGAACGTTAGTCTGGTAGACAGCCATACCGATCTACAATAAACCCTGCTAATGTAATGGTATGCCGTGATTACTGCATTGGATTGTCGACTGTGCTGTGGCACGGCAGAGGAAGTGTAGTCACATTATGGGGCTATAGAAAAACACCACTGTGTTAATGTCAGTAAATTAAAAGCTGCTTTGTGATTTTCACAGGGGTTGGGAGGAGCTGTAGTGCATCACCTAGAATGACATTCTCGTATTAGTTAGTTACTGGGGATTGTTATTCTTCTGTATCCATGGTTTTCTGGATGTGGTGGATGGTTTGCCAAGTTTTCCTTTGGCCTGTAGTTACATGAGGATCCAGCAGGTGGCAGTGTGCCTATAGATGTGCAGGGGGATATTGGTGAATGTGGGGTCTCTCTCCTGTGAGGTTTGGTGTCTACCAAAATATCTTTGCCTTGACTGAGCATCCTCATCCATGGATTGCACTCGGAGGAAAGTGTTGTTTGTTGATAATGGGGAAATCAATTGTTACACCTCAATCACAACTATTTCATGCAAAAGTGTGTGATTGTTATTAAATCTGAAAGACATGAGTACAGAAGCGATTCTCATAAAGAATAGCAGCAGTCACGTATAGGATGCATCACACTCGATTCAGGGGGATTTCAGGGGTTGGAATGGCTTTTTCTGTTCTGATGTTCATCACACAACCAGACCTGTAGAAGTGGAGACAGGAATACATTGTGAATGGTTTAGCTGTATCCTCCTCTCTCTGTGGTGTCTGAGATGGCTACTAAGCCAGAATGATTATGCAGAGCCTGCTCTTGGCTGCAGAGAGGACAGGGGAGGGGAGGGGAGGGGAGGGGAGGGAGGAGAGGAGAGGAGAGAGGAGAGGAGAGGAGAGGAGAGGAGAGGAGAGGAGAGGAGAGGAGAGGAGAGGAGAGGAGAGGAGAGAACAGAACAGAACAGAACAGAACAGAAGTGTCCAGTCTAGACAGTCTGGAGATCAGATGCCTTAAGGAGGGTTTCCGCTTTAAAACAAAACAAATCACACTCAACATTGAGCAACTTAGCCCAGTGTTCTGTTGAGGGAAACACAACACTCTGGAGAGAGATGGAGAGTGTTCTTTCTCACCAGACAGACCACTGTCTAGATTATTAACTCACCACTGTCTCCAAGTGGATATTTAGGAGCTACATCTTTATTGCAGTTCATTCATCCCCCTAAAGCTTATTTAGACATCTCTCTCCACTACATGGCTAAACACACAGGTCTATGTTTGCTGTTGTTGACGTACTCGCTCTCTCTCCTCTCTCTCTAGCTGTCCTGGAAGTGTATGTCCCAGAGCTGCCAGTGGTGGCGCTGTATGGCATGGACACCACCCTCAACTGTTCCTTCAGCCACGCCTCTCCCTTCAACCTGTCTGACCTCAGTGTCTTCTGGCAGCTGACGGACACCAAGCGCAGTGTGCACAGCTACTGGGCTAGCCAGGACCAGCTGGCAGACCAGGGAGAGCGCTACGCCAACCGCACCAGCCTGTACCCCTCTCAGCTGGGCGAGGGCAACGCTTCGCTCCTCTTGAGAGGGGTCCGGGTGGCCGATGAGGGTAGCTACACCTGCTTCGTCAGGGTGAAGGACTACGGCAGTGCAGCCCTACTGCTCCAGGTAGCAGGTGAGTCTGTTAATTTATTACCTTTATTTAACAAGGTAAGTCATTGAGAACACATTCTCTTTTAAGTTTTACAATAACGACCTCAGACTGGTAAAGCCGGACCAATGCTTGGCCTCTAGCTACCACATCTTTCTCGATACATCTTTCCTCGAATCCTGTCTCAAAACACATTGGAGAAGAGGGTCGTCTCCTCCAATACGGTTGAAAAGGAGCTGAGGAGAAGGAGACACCTGAAGGGCTTCACATACAGGAAGTAGAGTCCCCTCTTTAACCTTTTACTGCAGTGGGATAAATCAGGGTCACACAGAGTGTTTCTTGGTAAGTCTTAAACAAATCTACTTTGAAACAAAAGTATACACCTCTCACACATGGTTATCGGCAGGAACAAAAAAAAAGGAGACACTTGTACCATGTCAGATATCGAGTTGAAATGTATTCCATTTTTAGTTTGCATCCCAATATTACACTTTATTTAAACTCAGCAAAAAAGAAACGTCCTCTCACTGTCGACTGCATTTATTTTCAGCAAACTTACCATGTGTAAATATTTGTATGAACATAACAAGACTCAACAACTGAGACATAAACTGAACAAGTTCAGCAGACTAGTGACAAACAGAAATTGAATAATGTGTCCCTGAACAAAGGGGGGTCAAAATCAAAAGTTACAGTCAGTATCTGGTGTGGCCACCAGCTGCATTAAGTACTGCAGTGCATCTCCTCCTCATGGACTGCACCAGATTTGCCAGTTCTTGCTGTGAGATGTCACCTCACTCTTCCACCAAGGCACCTGCAAGTTCCCGAACATTTCTGGGGGGGAATGGCTCTAGCCCTCACCCTCCAATCCAACATGTCCCAGACGTGCTCAATGGAATTGGCCATGGCCATGGCAGAACACTGACATTCCTTGTCTTGCAGGAAATCACAAACAGAATGAGCAGTATGGCTGGTGGCATTGTCATGCTGGAGGGTCATGTCAGGATGAGCCTGCAGGAGGGTACCACATGAGGGAGGAGGATGTCTTCCCTGTAACGCACAGCGTTGAAATGGCCTGCAATGACAACAAGCTCAGTCTGTTGATGCTGTGACACACCTCCCCAGACCGTGAAGGACCCTCCACCTCCAAATCGATCCCGCTCCAGAGTACAGGCCTCGTTGTAACGCTCATTCCTTTGAAGATAAACGCAAATCCGACCATCACTCATGGTGAGACAAAACCGTGACTCATCAGTGAAGAGCACTTTTTGCCAGTCCTGTCTGGTCCAGCGACGGTAGGTTTGTGCCCATAGGTGACGTTGTTGCCGTTGATGTCTGGTGAGAACCTGCCTTACAACACCAGTCTAGCCTCTCTCAGCCTATTGCGGACAGTCTGGGCACTGATGGAGGGATTATGTGTTCCTGGTGTAACTCGGGCAGTTGTTGCCATCCTGTACCTGTCCCACAGATGTGATGTTCGGAAGTACCTATCCTATGCAGGTGTTGTTACACATGGTTTGCCACTGCGAGGACGACCAGCTGTCCGTCCTGTCTCCCAGTAGCACTGTTTTAGGCGTCTTACAGTACGGACATTGCAATTTACTGCCCTGGCCACATCTGTAGTCCTTATGCCTCCTTGCAGCATGCCTACGGCATGTTCAAGCAGATGAGCAGGGACCCTGAGCATCTTTCTTTTGGTGTTTGTCACAGTCAGTAGAAAGTCCTCTTTAGTGTCCTAAGATTTCATAACTGTGACCTTAATTGTCTACCGTCTGTAAGCTGTTAGTGTCTTAACGACTGTTCCACCGGTGCATGTCCATTCATTGTTTATGGTTCATTGACCAAGCATGGGAAACAGTGTCTAAACCCTTTACAATGAAGATCTGTGAAGTTAGGGGATGAAAAAGGGACTTTTGTTTTTTTGCTGAGTTTACGTCACAGAAGACTGAATTATAACAAAACCGTTTGACATAGAAACATCGGATTTTCGTTTTAATTTTTTACTTTTTTATTCATGTTTATCAATTATTAAATGATTAAATAATTCCATCCATGAGGCCACTAGAGGGCAATTTGATCACACATCACAGGCCCTTCTTTGATAATCATGCTAGACCTTTAGGATCGATGCCTAACACAACACAGAAATTGGTCATGAAACACTTAGTTCCGTCAGGGATGCACGATAACATGATTGGTCAATACTTCCCGATTGTGGTCCTCTGGTTGTGGTCAATCACCGGCTTTGATTATTAGTTCCTGCCAAGATTGATTGTTACTAACAGCTCGGTGATGAAGGTGGTTGTTCCATCAGAGGACCATCATCACAACTGATTGCACTTTTATTTATAATTATTCTTCATGGCTTCATACACAGTGTTGGTGAACTCCTCCCTCCCTCGCCATTAATTTCCAAGGTTTGTTGTTAAATTGGTCCTTTCCTCTAAGGATGTATGTGCATTAAGCAGTGTTAACCTTCAACAGGTTTCCTCTTGGCTGGCTAGTCTGGGTAGAGAAAAGATAAACAATGACACAGTAGCTCAAACAGTGACAAATTGTCTCCTTTTCCTGCATTCGATTCGTAGATGTATTATTTTTAGCTGGCATTTACAGTCAACATCATAGAGCTCCCTTCCCACAGTGCTCTGAGAAAATGATGGGTCTCCGTGGAAATCTGCCTGTCAGTCAAATGGATAGCCAGGGAGGTTAGTGGCAGGCTGACATTCCGTCTTAGTGCTGAGAGAGAGAGAGAGAGAGTCCACTTTTCAAAAGGCAACCCGCATGAAGTTATTTAATCTCCTTCTTCACCCTCCCTGTCCTCCCCATTGTTTGCTGTGTTATGATTGGCTCAGGGAATACAGCCTCCTCTCTCTGCCCGCCACCTCTCTGGTTGTGTTTTAGCTCAGGGGATTGGAGAGCCGTGAATTCATTCCAGGCTGAGGATTCACCCCCCTCACCTCCTCACCGCACGCCCCCTCCTGCCAAACCCCTGAACAGAGCACAGCAGTCCCAGATTCTCGGAGCCGTGCCTATTTCCCCCAGGCCCGCCATCCGGGCCGGGCCAGGCTGTGGTGGTTGCGTTGTATTGTGAGGCGGCTTGGCTCAGAGCCGTGGCTCTCTTCAGGGAGGAGATGAAGGAGGACAGAAGGGAGCACCAGGATATGCTGCAAATGATGTCTCTGGGATCTTAAGCTCGATGTTATGCTAAGCTCCCTAAATGTAATTAACAATTTAATGGGAATCATGTCAAACAGTTCCCTAGGTGTCCCTCACTGGTGATAATCTGGCTAAAACTCTGTATGTCTCTGCCCCCCCCCCAGCCCCCTACTTCAAGCTTCTGGCGACTTGGCTTAAAACTCTGTGTGTGTCTGTTCTTGTCCCCTCTTCTATCCCCCCTCAGCTCCCTACTCCAAGCCTCTGGTGACCCTGGAGCCGGACTCCAACCTGCGGCCGGGTGACAATGTGGCGCTGACCTGCGTGGCGTACGGTGGCTACCCTGAGGCTGACGTACTGTGGCAGGACGGGGGCGGGCACAACCTGACAGACAACGTCACCACCTCCCTGGTGGCCAATGAGGAGGGGCTGTTCAGCATGCTCAGTGTCCTGACTGTCACCCTGGAGCCCAATAGCACTTACAGCTGCAGACTGACCAACCCATTATTGGGCGAGGACGGCCACGCCTCCGTCACCATCACAGGTGTGTGTGTGTGTGTGTGTGTGTGTGTGTGTGTGTGTGTGTGTGTGTGTGTGTGTGTGTGTGTGTGTGTGTGTGTGTGTGTGTGTGTGTGTGTGTGTGTGTGTGTGTGTATGTGTATCTGTGTGTCTGTGTGTCCCATTGCTGTCCGTCTTCCCCTAACAAAGGCCCTAGCCTACTTTCTGGAAAGTTAACAAGCTAACATTCAGAGACTTCCCACAGTGTTTTAATGTTGCCAGTTCAGGATAATCTTGTTTTCAGTCACACAGGAGCACAGCTGCCTATTAAAGTCTTGTATGCATTTGTAAATCAATCCGTCAGTCAAATGTTATGCCTTGAATTTTCAGCTAGCTGTTCAGAGCTCCACAGAACTGAAGGGAAAATAATGAAATGTTCAATTATGCTCCAATAAGCCTAACCATCAGTTTCCACACATCGTTAAATCACATCAGTGGGTAATTATTTCCCAGATGATTCCTATGAAACAAAAATAACTACTCATCTGACATTTGGTAATGCTAGAAGGTGATAAAGGATATACAATAATATTAGAGCTAAATGGAAGTAATGGTAATGCAGCAGCTGTACAGCCGACAGAGCAGACTCCCAGCTCTAGCCTGTCTCTCACCTGAAGCTACAGACAATGTCTGCCAACCAGGAAGTGGGTCAATATGTTTACATTGCTCTTTTGGGGTGAGTGGTGTATTCTCTTCCTGGACTGTGTGAGTGGTGGCTTCGTGTGGTGGCCCTGGGATCTTCTCTGTCCCATCCCCAGTCCCTGTCCCCCTGTCCCCAGGCTGCCTTACTGGTGTACGTAATGTTTAGCGTTTGGAGTGTTTAGTGTGTGTCTGACCAGCCAAGGCTGGCTCTCTAATGGGAGCGGTGCTGTGTGAAATGGCTCATAAATAAAAAGAGATGGCCAGGACCTGCTCTCTGGGCTGGAGCAGAGCTGGGGAGGGGGAGGTCACCCTACGCCCAGGTCAGGGAGTGTGTGTGTCGTGTGTGTTTTGTCTGTGTGCTGTGTGTGTGTCAGGTCAGTAAGTGCCGCTCCGCTGGGCTGGGAAATGGCTGCTGGGGCCGGCAGGGCCCTGAGCCTGATGGTCCATTCCACAGCTCCACACTCTACAGTCATGACAAGGCCTCCGGGGTATTACAATGTTGCTAAATCCACAATAGGAAGAGACATGACATGAAGAAGTCAACAACAAACAAGTCAACAACTATGGCCGTTAAGACCATAGTATGATTACTGTTTACATGTTGCAGTAGACTTTCGAAAAATGGAACTACTGGAGACTATTGCGTCTTGTAGTTTTAGTAAAGGACATAGATATGCATAGATATGCTCTCTCTGTTGAGAGAGAACGTAAGGCTGATTAGGTGCCTGTCTAAGGCATTCTAGACGTTGCCTCAGGCGGTGAACTGTTTCAGATCATAGAGTTATTTCAGTGGTCCAGATCTATAGAGATGATGGGGAAGATAGTGGTGAATCCTGACAGAGCAGAGGAGGAAATGGACATAGGAGCGATGATCTAAGCAGTATGAAAGGACTGAGAACTAGGTATGGTTGTGATCTTCGTCAGTCGTTGTGTCAAGGAAGAGTTACTCTCAGACTGAGCAGTTGTTCCTCATCCAACCCGAAACCCAGCAGAGCACCTGTTCTATTAGACTAGTGGAAAGCCTTTGTTCTCCACAGAGAGGCAGTTTGTGTCGAGCGCAGAAACCTGCTGATAACGAAAAGTGATCTGTTCAGCTCAGTGGAAAGGAAGGAATTACCCACGCTCTGAAGCTGTCCTAGAGAAAAACCAGGC